>NC_056748.1:620104274-620263830 GCF_019279795.1 Protopterus annectens | reverse complement strand
TCAATGAAGACATATTCCATTTACTTGCCTTACAGTGCTCTGGAGACTGCCAATAATACTTGTCAGTCAAATGAAGTGTCAGTCAATTGGAAGTTAGGGTAAATGAAGTAGACCCATATATATATATATATATATATATATATATATATATATATATATATATGTATATGTATATATATATATACACACATACATACATACAGACACATATATAAAGCCTAATAGAATATGGAAACTCAACAACTCTAATCAACATACCACTATATAAAATCTAAAGCACTAACACATGCTATTAAATAAACTTTCAAGGTAGTTTAAACACTAGGGATAGGGGATGAAAAACTAGGCCTAGAAAATGGCCGAAGGAAAACGGCAGCAGAAATCCTAAAGTAGTGCAGAGAAAACACTAGCCAAGTCACTATGTAAAACTCTCTACCAATCTAAACGGCAACTACAATCTAAACGGTATAACTACAAAAAGAAGAATGTAATACAAGCTATAACAAGTAAAGAAGAAAATTTCACTGGCCAGAGCCTGGAGACACCCGATCTAGTTGCAGTGGCAAATGAGATCTGGGGAAAGCACCAGTGCATCATGGGATAGGGAGTAGGCCATGAGCTTGTTGAAGAACTCGAGCTGTTGCAGTTGGCAGAGTCAGAGCAGAGGATCAGCTCTGAATTCATCAGTAAGAATGGATGGTGTGATAGAACAACTTCACATCAAGAAAATGTAGTATTACTGGACTTTGTTAGACTTGTAGGGGACTATAAAGCATGTGTCCTACTTCATGTCATTAACACATGGAGAATAAAATCAGTAACTTGGAAATTGACAAATGTGGGATTACAAAGCAATGATTATATTTCTGAAACAAGACAAAACAAGAAAATCTGGTAATACTAGACTTTATTGAAATATGCAAAACTTGTAGGGGACTCTAAAGCATATGCCCGATTTAATATCATTAATGTTTGGAAAAATAGTCAGGATAGGGGAAGAGGAGGGAGAAAGTTAAGTAAAACAAAATGTTTTCTTAACAGTACTATTTGAATGGCACCTGATTTTCTTTCCATGTTATAAAGTAATGTTTTTTGTTATTTTTTAAGTGTAATGGGAATACTAATGTAAACAGGTGCTCCTGTTTTTTTTTCCTTTCTCCTTGTTCAGATTTAAGAAATGTAGGCACTACAATGTAAAAAAGATCTGAATAAGAGAGCATGACAAAAGAAAAATTAGTGTGATTTTTCTCATTCTTGCATAGGGGGATGACTGGGTTAAGACCATTATCTTAATATGGTACCAAGTTTTAAGAGAAAGCAATCAAATGAAAAAATATTATAAGGCTTTTTTTCTAGTAAACAGATTAGTATATGGTTCTTGTGTCTCTAGCAGACAATCTGCTAAAGAGAAATGTCTTGGAAAAAATCTTTTCTGAAAGCATTCAAGCATTTCCCCAGATGAGAGAGCTATAAAGACGAGGCAAACCCAGACAACACTTAATAGAATCACAGGGTCTACACCATGGGTCTTAGCATGGATAATCTTTCTTTTAGTTTAGCTTGAGTCTGTATGTGTGGCTGTCAGTATGGCACATTTGTTCCCATTAGGAGGGTAAATCTTCAAAATCTAAAGGTATAGATAGTTTTTTTGAGTCATGTTACTATGTTTCAGAGGGTACTGGGGGTATGTGTGTATTTTGTTTAAGGGCTTTCAATAAAACAAAAAGTTCTGTAAGATGTGACATAGGCTCAAATGGAGATGACAAGAAACAATTGTATAAAAGATTAACCTGCCAAACCCTGCATGCATGTAACACAAAAGCTGGAACTAGACATTTAACAAAAAAGATGTTATTCATAAAAGGTGGCAATAATAATCCCTCAAGAATATAATTCTGTCCGTCTTTTAATGTTATTGGTCTCAAATAAAAGCTAAAAAGAAAGAGTAGTGAACTATATTAAACATGTAAAGTGCAAATAGTTTTGTTACAGAGCACACAATTGGAAAGAACTGAACATGTGAATTTGATAAAGAAAGGTTTTCAGGATGGTTATTCAGCGGAATACCCGAGGCAAGGGAAGATAAGAGTACTTATATTAATTGCAAAAGTAGCTTCAATACTAATAGAAGAGGATAAAAAAGACAATGTTAAATTTGTAGTACAAAGGTGCCACTGGCCATGGAGGAGGATTACACTGGCATGTATTTATATTCCACCGAAAACTGCTATAATGGAGCTTAAGAAAATTCTGCAAGAAAGAATCACCTTCCAACAAGTAATATTACTTATTAGGTAGGGACTGGAATTTGATTTGCAACAGTGAAGATGTGGCTGTGGGGCACACAAGGGAAAATATAACAAAGAAGAGTAGAGTTTTAAAGAAATATATGAAAATATTTTGCATGGAAGATGTGAATTAAGTACTAGCAGTTCGGAGTGAATTCACATATTCCCCAAGATCCGAAAACTGAGCTAGGCTAGACAGAATTTACATTACACAGGAACATCTGCATTTTAGTGAAGGTCTTGACACACACCCAATAACTATTTTGGCTCATGCTCCAATAATAACTAAAATAAAAACACTGGGGCTTCCCACCTATCTGTTCAAAAGAGAGGAATTTAAGACATGGGTAGTGGAAATTATTCAGGAGCTATTAGAGAAGACAGAAATTTCTTCTGAAAATATAGCGAAGTAGTGAGATAAAATTTAAGTGGAATTTAAAAATAGGGTGGACATGAAAGAAAGATATGGTTATGAAGTAACAAGAATTATTTAGAAGGACTGACACATGTTAAAGTATTGCAAAATAGGGGAAATCTCAGAACAAGAGGAGCAACTTCAGAAAGCTAAACAGAAAATATGGGTTTACCTTGACAATATGCATGAGTTTAGGAAGATTGCTGTTAAGCAACTGTTTTTTTCTGATACCTCAAGGGACACAAACTTTTAGCATAATGACTCAGGCAACATAAAGTAGAAAGAGCTGTCACCAAGCTAAGGAAGTCTACAACAAAAACGATAAACAAGGGATCCTGTAGAAGTATTAGAAATATTTCAGAAATTCTATGAAAGTCTGCACAAAGCAGAGAAATACTGAAATCAAGAAAAGGTACAAATGGAAATGTTTATGGAATAATTAAATATGCAAATCTAAGAGGTAGAGGAGGCTCAATTACTAATAGTAAGGATTGGAAGAGAGGAGTTAAAAACTGATGTGTAACCAATCTACTTGAAAGTCCCACGAAATAGATGGTATTCCAGGGGAAGTTAGGGAGCTAGGAGGGAAAAAATGATAAAGATCTGGAAGTTTTTTTTTTTGTAACAGTATTTAAAGAGAAGTACCGCCATCCTAGAGGAAGAAAGCGATAGTAGCTGTAATACCTAAAGAGGGTAAAGATCCATCAGATCCAGCTTCATATGGGCCCATTTCAATACTAAATCATGATTATAAAGTGTTTATGTCTATAACAGCGGAAAGAATGGCAAAAGTGATGCCAAAATTGATATAAATCAATGTGGTTTTGTGGGGGGAGGCAAGCATTTGACAACATTAACAGAACATCAGAGGGAAGCAGAATGTACAAAAATACCACTGTTGTTGGTGGGTCGTGATGCAGAGAAAGCATATGACAAAATGAGCTGGGACTTTATGAGCAGAGCAATGGAAGTAGTTGCATTCCCTGATAAAATTATAAGATTGATTAGGAGGATATATGACGGATCAAAGGCAAAAATGAAAGTGGGTATGGTCCTCTCTGATAACCACTGCTTGAGCAGAGGAACCAAGCAGGGGTGTCCCCCTCTCTCCTTTGTTATTTGCATTATATTTACAACCACTAGCAAAGAAAATAAGGGACTCAGAAATTCAAGGATATAATTGGTATGGTAGTAAAGGAAAGCTTGCTCTATTTGCAGACGACACTTTTATAACTGACAAAACCAGAAAAGGACATTACAGTGGTGTGAAACATATTGAGATAACTTCAAACCTTTTTGGGATACAAAATTAATGAAGCTAAAACAAAAGCAATAGCGGTAAATTATGTACTCGCATATGAATTGGTTCAGCTTGATTTGGCGCTTAGATTTATCATTTTGGATTGACGTAGCGTGCCATGCCATATTTCAGTTATTTTGTCTGTATGTACGATACCTGCATACCACTTGCTCAGAGGTGACCTTTGCCTAACATACAAGGCCATGTCAAACCCAGATTTGATGAATATGCTTCACCTCAAAAAATCTAGATCCATCAGAGCCACAAGGGCGAGAGACTTAAACCTCGACACGGCTATTAATAGGACGTGCTGGAGGGATAGATTCATCACCCAAAGACTCCCTATGCTGTGGAATAAAATCCCAGTATATGTGAGGCAGAGCACCTCGCTGGCCTTGTTCAAGAGAAATCTTGACCAATGGATGGGAGATCGCAGATATACCCCAGGGATTACCTCAGTGTCACTGCTCGACAGAGGCACAGCAAAATAATGGGTATAGTTCCCCATACTAAAGGGGTGGCGTAAGCCACAAAACTATGGGCTAGGCTTGTAAATGCCCTCGGGCAGATAGCCTAGTATGAACCTATGAGAAGCTTTTTGTTTTTGATTTTGGATTGGTACATAGTTTAAGAGACACTGTTTTCAATACAAATAAGAGTGTGTATTTTTATATGGACAGCATTTGATGATTACTTCAACAGTGCTATTTTGACTTATTTCATTGTATAAGCAAACAATGTTCTCTGATGATTTTGTGTTTTGGTACATCATATTTTAACTGCGATGTTCTGTCGTATAATGTGTTAGAAATTCTTTGTGATGGCATTGAATGTATACTATTTTTTAGGATGATGCATATTTCTTTAAAATGTTAAACGTTTCATTTTAATTGATAACTCTACTTCAGGTTGACTTACAACTAGTTAAGAACTGCTCCTGCCTTAATTAGCTTTTAGACATGTGATTCTTATTCTAACAAATGATTGTCTAGGTCTAGGATTTGGTTTTTTAAATGCAGTTATATGTTTTTGCTTTATACCAGTCTGAAGAAGCAGAGGAGACTGTGAAAGTGCTTACCTGTTTAAAGTTTTGTTACGGTTTTTACACTCACTGAGCAGTCTTTGCAATTGTGTCTGGAAGGAGTTTTATCTCTAGAAACTTTAAAGATTCCCTACAGACTGCAATGTTGGAGATGCTGGATGAGCAAATTGGAGTAACTAGGGAAATGATTATGTGAGCTACAATACAGAATCGGAATTGCCTAGAAATGGTAAGGCCTTGCTGAGTCTAATTATGATGGCTGCCAAAAAAAAATTACTAAAAAATGGAAATCAGAATCTAAACCAACTTTACTAGAAGTGACAAAAAGTAACAGAGATAAAACAACTGGAACTGGGATCTCCAGAAAAAGGCAGGAGCAAATTATATGGGTAAAAAATTAGAAATGTGGGATCAATACATGCAGAGGAGGAAACAAGGTTTAAAAGAAGGCAGGAGATGAATGAGCTATGTAATGGTTGACTGACAATGACTAGATACATTTAAAGTGATGTATAACTCCTGCAGTTACAGTTGTGTCAGCACAGTTTATAATGTATAATGTTTGCAACTGAGATTGTGTCACTATGGTTTACTTTCATTTATATAACTACGATTGTCTATATCATACGTGGTAATTTAATAAAGATGTTTCTTGTTTTAAAAAAAAAGTCAGCTAGCTCGAGCTGAGCTGTCTAAAAAGAAAAGTTTGGGAGTCTGGCCCCTCAGAGCTTTACTGCCACTGAAGACAGCACCTCTTTGTATTTTCTATGATCAATGGTCAGTTACCTGATATTACTTTGCTAGGCTGACAAGTTCCCTTTGGAGAAGAATCTTCCAAAATAAAAAAAAAAAGGTTTGCTTTCTTGTACAGCCTTTCTTTGGAAAGAAATTTTAAGCTAGGGGGTTGCATTTTAATGGACTGTCACAAGACTTAATTAAAACTTACATACTCACCATAACTATGCATTCGTGTTGTACACTTTCAATCTTCCTCACCATTTGGGTTCGGATCTGATCCTCAGAATCGACTCTGCCTCATATTCCAAACTTTGGATCCAGCTCTCAAGCTCCACCCTATATCCACAATGCACTATTCCATCTCTATTACCTGAAATTGAGTTTGTTGCCATACAAGCCTATAGTTAAACAGAGACGGGTATAGCTGACAGAGAAATGAAGTGCTCAAACCCGGAACTGTAGCTTCCAAATACAGTCCAACAGGTCTCTCCAGAAAAAAATGGATGGGAGGAAGTTATGGAATAATGAAAATGGGCAACACAGATGCCAAGTTACAGTGAGTATGTAACTTTTAAATCTAATGTTCTCCTTTTCATTCTTCCTTAACGTATAGGACAGAGGCCTCCACTATGTTGATCTTGGGTGGCTCTTATGGGAGGATATTCCAAAGTACTGCCGAACCAAAGGCAGCTCTGTTTCTAGAAATATCCGATTTGCAATGAGTAACAAAGGTATGAGCACTGGACAATTTAGCTGCAGCGCAAATATCATCAATAGATGTTCTTGACCAAAAAGCAGATGAAGCAGCCTTGGATCTGGTTGAATGAGCCTTTGGAGGTTAAGGTCATGCCTTGTTGAGAATAAATCCAAGAAATACAGTCTGTAATCCATTTGGCTGTAGTGACTTTAGACACTGGGCAACTCAGCGTTTTTGGTGAAAGAGATGAATCTGACGTTCTAATTTGTTTTGTTCTGTGAAGATAAAAATGTAACTGTCTGTATATATCAGAGAGATGCACCATGTACTCGCCTTTACTATTACATGAATGGATTGGTTAATTTTATTTCAAAAGCCACTTTAGATAAAGAAGGGTTTGTCCATAAGGTAACCCTATCTTTATGAAAAATGATGCAAGGTGTTTTTGAAGAAAGAGCCTGGAGTTCAGATATTCTCTTTGCAGAAGTAATGGCTACCAAGACGGTTTTCCATGAAAGAAATCTTAAATCAGTTTTAGCTGAAGGTTCAAAAGGTTTCTGAATTAGACCTTGTAGCACAACTGTCAGATCCCAAAGAGGTGAGGAATCCTTTACTGGTGGTCTTAGAAAAAAATAACTTTCAGAAAAGCCTTGCATAATTTGGATGAAGCCAATGAATAAATTATGTTCCCTGTGTGAAAATTAGAAATTGCTGCCAGTTGAAATTTAACAGTAGAGAAACTTGCACTATCTTTAAAAAGATTTGCTGAAAACTAAAGTATGACAGAAACTGGAGCAGAGAAACAGTCAAACTAACTATTCAATGCCCAGAGGGAGAGTCTTTTTAACTTGCTCTTGTATACTTTTTTTGGTAGATTCTCTTTAATGTCATATACAGGAGGAGACAGCCTGGGCTGTCTAACCATTAGTGTGAGTGGAGAAACCTTGTGGTTATAGTCTGAGGGCCTGTATGTTGGGATGTCGGATCCCTGAAGGATGAAAGAGGAGATCTGGAATTGGCTCCAGTATCTGAGGAGGAAAACAAAGGTAAAACAACAGGAAGGGAAATCATACTTGCAGAGGCCAGAATGGGGCAATGAGGATTACTGAGCTCTTCAGCTGACTTGCTTTCAGCAGAAATTTGGGAATCAATGGGAGAGGTGGATAAGCATAAATAAAGGAGACCAGAGGGCCAAGCATGAACTAGAGCACTTCTCTGTGACTCCCCCTGAGGGGGGGGGGGCAAAGTACCTGCTCTGCTTGTTGTGGGGAGTCACAAAGATGTTGCAGCAAGGTTGGTCCCAGCAACAGAATATCATTTCTGCCCCAGACTAATTGACAGACCACTTGTGAGGCATCAATAATTGACCTACTTAGTTTGTCCACTAGTACGATGGTTTTCCCTGGAATGTGCATTGCAATTAGAAATTGGTCTAATGATTGCCCATTCCCACACTTCCATGGCCTCTTTGCAGAGGGGATAAGATCAAGATCTACCTTGTTTGTTGATGTACTCTACTACAGACATGTTGGTCTGAATTGCAACAATCCTTAGAGGGAGTGCATCTTGAAATGCCTGCAGTGCAAGTAGGACTGCTCTCCTCTCTAGATCATGGATATGCAAACTGGTTGCTTGGGGGGGGAGCACATGCCTAGGACTGCTTTTACCAAGAAATGTCCCCCCACCTCAATTGAGAAGCATCCATGGTCACTGTGGACATTGGGAGTGGTAGAACAAAATGTCTTCTTAGATGAATTTTGTCAGATTGGATCCACCAATGGAGGTGTCATTTGCAAATTGAAGTAAGCTTGAGTGGAAAAGACAAAGGTTGATGCAGAAAGGACCAGTACACAACTGGAGTCCACTGGAGAAAACGCATAAAGAAACATGGCAAAGGAAGTAATACAATGGCTGCTGCTATAGAATCTAGTACTTGAAGTACTGATTTTGCTGAAGGAGACTAATGGGAAAGCAGAAGATGAACTTGACTTCTGATAGTGGAATGTGATGAGGAGGTAGAGATGCTACCTGTGTTGTCATATCTAGAAGCGTACCAATGAACTCCAGGTGCTGGACTGGTATTAAGTTTGATATGGCATAGTTTACTGTATACCCAATGACTTGCAAATCTGGAGCAAACAGTCCCTGACACACAGAAGGACATGCTCGGAGGAGGCAGTCAGGAGCCAGTCATTTAGATATGGAAACAACTGGAAGTGACTCGAGTAGTAGACGGGCCAGAAACAAGCCTCCAAAAAGACTGATTCTGGAGAGGAGTTTTTGGAAGACCAACTACCTTTTTGTTTTAGGATTTCTAAAATATCTCCAAAGGAGACGTCATCTAGTGGTGATCTCAGGGACCCTTCTCATTCATCAAAAACTGGTATACTCCATGACTGAGTGACTCCACTGGGGAGTCAATGTGTCTCCTTTTGCACCTTCTCTTCCAATGCACCCCTGTGGAATGTTCAGGTAAGGTGTCAGAAAAGAGGGGCTGTTCCTCTACTGGAACCGGTTGGACACTTATTGGAAATGGCTGTTCCTGTGAAGTAGGTCTGATCAACTCAGAGCTCAAAGCCGATGAGAGAAAAGGGACAGGATCTGAAATGAGAAGGAGGTTCTCTGGAGTTAGAAAAGCCCTTTCCACCACCTCAAAAGCAGACAGACCCAAAAAAGCTTCAACCCATCCTCTTGGAGCTGAAACTCCAGACAAAGGTAGGTCTTGACCACTCAGATCTGTGCCTCAAGGGTAGAACCAGATCCGAACTGTCCAAGGCCAAGGCTCAGAGGAGAGGGGACACATCTGACAAAATTGGAGCCAAATCTATCACCTCAGATCTGACATGACACTTAGGCTCCAGGACCAGTTCTGATCAGAGGGTATCGGAGCAGAACTAAATCAAGGATACAGTCAGAGTTGAAGAAGCAGCTTTCATCAGCTTAGACACCAAACCTCTCAGAGATTCCAGATTCTGGGACTACAACCCACAAGACGGATAGGAGGAGGAGATAGAATGGTCCTGTGTGTCCATGGGCACATTCATAGATCCAAAAGGGGACAGAGCTGGGTACGGCTCCCATCTGGATCTGAGCTCAGAGAAATTTTTGCATCATCCTATCCTTATCTGTCCCTTATAAACTCATGGAGGACCTAGATGAACCTGTGGATGGTGGCCTGAAGTGCTTCTTGGGAGACTGAAACAGAAAAGGCAGGGTGGGCAATATGGGTTTAATAAAAAATTCTGATGCATGACTCCTTTGATGTACCAGGCTTTGGATCTGAGGACTAAGGATCCGAAGGTGTTGTAGTAGGGGATGCTGAAATAACAATGGAAGCCAAAGCCTTTGGATCTGAGGGATGGACCTTTGGATCAGACGAAGTTGGATACAACATTTTTCTTGTTTTGATCAGATGCTCCAATGAATACCTTAAGGAAGAGCATTTCTTATGCTCCAACAGAGCAAATTTATCATATTTTGAGGGGGGTCGAGCTCCAGTAGTAGCAGTAGCAGGTAGCAAACCTTTTCAAATAAGTTTGTTGCACCTATCTGCCAAGGGCTTTGGATTAAAAGTAGAACAAACTTTACATGCAGTGTCCAAGTGCTCAACACGAAGGTCCTTGTGGGCATCTAAATTAGGAATTTTGTACCTAAAAGAAATGATATTTTAAATTCAGTCATCTCCAACATGGTTAAATACAAAGAATGAAGACAAAGTTTGTTTTTTGAGGGAAAGGAAAAATAGTAGAAAGTTTACTGCCAACAATGGTAGAATAACTGATAAAAGAAAATACCAACAATGGTATGCAGAAATACTACATAAAATAGTAAGGAAAATAAGAGAAACTGAGAAAGCTCATAACACTTTTGAAAAACTAAGAGGGAGAGTGGCTAATGTTACAGAAATATCTTCTAAGAAAATGTTTTTTCAAAAAATTAAATGACCACTATCACAACTTGAGAAATGAACCTGTATCTGTTCACGATGGCAGCAAATGAGATCCAAGGTAATGGGGATGGAAAAGTGCATTACGGATAAGGGCAGAGCTCGAGAGCTGGACCCAAAGTCTGGAATTTGCAGCTGAGTCGGATTAGAACCCATCCACTGAGTCAACATTAGATCTAACTTTTAAACAGAAATGCACTTTTTTCCTGACCGTTTAAAAATTGCTTAAAGAAACTGCAACCACTTTTTTCTGAGGAGAAATTCTATTTTACTTTTTGGGACTGGAAAAGTGTTTTCAAGTGCTTTTTACTGTGCCTTTGTGTGAAAACAAAAGACTTTTAAAGACTTATTTTTTTACAGGCTTTTGCTACACAAGGAAAGAGGCACCATTTTAGGCTTGACCATAGAATAAACTACCAGTCTGTCAGTCCTTCCAGCCACAAAAAGAAAGTTATGCAAATGACAGGCTAGCAATTTGCCCCAGCCATAGGTGGGTGATTCTGCTGTGGTCATAGCTTGTTCCTCAGAACACTAATCTTTTCATCCCATGCCTGTGGTGTAGCACCTACACCCCACTATAGACTGGGGGTTACTCACGCCCAATGTGGTTGTTGGGCTTCACTCAGCAGGCAAGGGAGTGCTGCTCATCTGTCCTGAGAGTATAACAGAAATAGGTTTGCAAATCCCATTACTACTATAAAAAAATGCACTTTTGTTATACACTCAAGTGGTTACAGGTGCATGCCCCGTGACACAGGATAAATTGGTACAGCTAGTTTATCAAAGATTGTACTGTGTGCTTATTACTGCTTACATTTTTATAATCACAGACAGAATTATTTTACAAACTGCAGTCATTATCTTTCTGTCTCTGCTTCAGATCGCAGAAAGGCTAGAAAGCTTCTATTTGTGATGGTACAAATTACATTAAGGACCATTAGATCTAGAGAAAATAATGAGTAGTGACTTAGAAGTTATGTACTCACCATAACGTTCCATCTGAGTAGGTGTATTCATTTGTCTGCAACCTGTGGGTTATGGATCCGATATCGGATCCGAACCGGCATGGTTTACCAGCTATGGATCCAAGCTCTCAGCTCCTCCCCTCACCCATAATGCCCTGCTCTACCCTCATGACCTCAGATCGAGTTTGCCAACAGCAAGAACACCCTGAAAAGGGTAACACACCATATGCAGGAAACTGAAAGGCCAGGGGGATAGGAGGGCGGGATGGTTGCAGACAAATGAATACACCTACTCAGATGGAGCGTTATGGTGAGTACATAACTTCTAAATCTGAAGTAGGAGATTCATTTGTCTGCAACCTGTGGGACAGAGTCCCCAGCTACCTGAATCTTGGGCGGCCATCATGGAAGGATATTCCGGAGCACCATGAGCCAAAGGATGCTCTACCCTAGATGCAAGATCCAACTTGTAGTGGGAAATAAAAGTATGAGATGAAGCCCACGTGGCTGCTGCACAAATATCATCTAGAGGAATCCTAGCCTTAAAGGCTGCCGAGGTAGAGACTGACCGGGTTGAATGGGCGTGTACACCCTCCGGTGCGGCCTTCCTGAAGCTTGATAAGCCAATAAGATACATTGTGAAATCCAGCGAGACAGAGACTTTAGAAATTGGCTTGCCCAAATTAAATTTAGCAAAGGAAATGAACAACTGGTCGGATTGCCTATGACCAGCCGTTCTGTTTAGATAAAATCTAAGTTGCCTGTGAACATCTAAGGAGTGAAGCTTGTATTCATCTTTGTTTTCATATTTAGGAAAGAAAACAGGGAGGTTAATGGATTGATTAATGTTTGCTTCAGAAGCTACCTTAGGAAGAAAGGACGGATTGGTCCTGAGGTAAACACGGTCCGGATGAAAGACCAAGTAAGGAGGTTTAGCTGATAATGCTTGGAGCTCTGAAACTCTCTTGGCCGAAGTAATGGCTACTAAGAAGGCAGTCTTGAATGACAAGAATTTGAGATCTACCGTAGCCGCCGGTTCGAAGGGGGGGGGGCAGTCAAGGCCTGTAGAACTAAGGAAAGGTCCCAGGGAGGAACCGCTTGTTTTACAGGGGGCCTGAGAAGGAAAGTACCTTTAAGGAAAATTTTACACAACTTGGCCGACATGAGTGGACTGGAGTCATGACCAATGTGATAATGTGAAATTGCCGCAAGTTGTACTTTGACTGTGGAACTGCTGGCACCATCGTTGAAAAGAGTGGTTAAGAAATCAAGCACTAAAGGGAGAGGAACTGTGAAGGGGTTCAGGCCTTGCCGCTCCGCCCACAAAGAAAACCGTTTCCATTTGCTACGGTAGACTTTCCTAGTGGACGGTTTATGAGCTGCCACCAGGATCGCCTTAACAGGGGACGAAATACCGGGAGTCCTGATCAAGAGTGGAACTGGAGCAGCCAAGCGGTCAGCTTCAGGTTGTCCAGGTTCGGAAGAGATAGGCAGGATGGATGAGATATCAGATCCGGAATGGGATCTAGAATCCAAGGGGATTCACCGAGTGAGACCTTAGGAAGGGAACCAGATCTGTCGAGGCCAAAGCGAGCAATGAGAATCATTCTGCAACCCACCCGAGAGGCTTTCTGAAGAACTTGGAGCATCAGAGGCAAGGGGGGATAAGCATACAGGAGACCGGGTGGCCAAGCATGCACCAGAGCGTCTCTTGGGGAACCTCCTGGAGGAGGTATCAGAGCGAAAAAACTGTTGCACTTGGTGTTTGAGGGAGAGGCAAAAAGATTGCATGAAGGAGTTCCCCACCGTGCGAATATGCGTTCCGCTACTTGAGTATTGAGAGACCACTCGTAAGGGGTCAGAATGGTGCGACTGAGCTTGTCCGCCAGGATGTTGGACCGACCCGGAATGTGCTTTGCTATGAGAAAGCGGTTGGTGGAGATTGCCCATTCCCAAACTCTCATGGCTTCTCGACAAAGAGGGTAAGACCTCGTTCCTCCTTGCTTGTTGATATACCAGACAACCGACATGTTGTCCGATTGAATCGCAATTGTTCCCAAGGGAAGAAAGTCCTGAAGTGCTAGCAAAGCTAAGAGCACTGCTCTCATCTCTAGAACGTTGATATGCAGTAAGGTCTCTGAATCATTCCACGTGCCTTGGACGGTCCGGCCATAAAATGCCCCCACCCGAGGCGGGAGGCGTCCGTGGTCACCGTGGCGAGAGGGGGAGAAGCACAAAATGGGCGGCCTCCGTGGAGATCTGGGTAGTGAAGCCACCACAGGAGGGACCGCTTGCAAGCCTTGCTGATCGCAATGGGATGATGCATAGGAAGAGCAAGGTATGACCACTGTACTAAGAGAGTCCACTGGAGGATGCGCATGTTGAGCCTGGCGAGAGGAAGAAGTGCTATAGCAGACGCCATGGACCCTAGAACCCTCAGGACCAACTCCGCCAGAACAGAACTTGAGTGGAGAATGGCCCGCACCTGGAGCTGCAGATTTTGAACTCTGTCCGCAGTGAGGAAGGCTTTTAAACTCCTTGTGTCTAACCTGGCCCCTATAAAATCTAAGAGCTGTGTGGGTGCTAGGTTGGATTTCTTTGTGTTTATAGTGATGCCCAGACTGGGAGCAAGATGGAGAAAGGAGTCTCGCGCCAATAGTAGTAGATGCCTTGTTGGGGCGGTAAGGAGCCAGTCGTCCAGGTAGGGGAAGACATGCACCCCCTGAAGCCTCAGGTGGGCCGCTACCACTGCTAATACTTTGGTGAACACCCTGGGGGCTGTGGTGAGACCAAAGGGAAGGACCCGGAACTGGTAGTGACTGGCTCCCAGCCGGAAGCGGAGAAACCTCCTGGAGCGCCTGTCCATTAGGATGTGGTAGTACGCATCTTTGAGGTCTATAGAACACATCCAGTGATTTTTTCCCAGAAGGGGGAGAATAGATTGCAGAGTGACCATTCGGAACTTCTTCTTGGGAACTGCCAGGTTCAAGAGAGAAAGGTCTAAAATTGGTCTTGGATCCCCCGTCTTTTTTGGCACTAAAAAGAACCTGGAGTAGAACCCTGATCCGATCTTGTCTGGGGGGACGGGCTGGATGGCTCTTTTCTTTAGCAGATGGCCAATTTCTGCCAAAGAGGCCTCCCGTTGACCGGGTGGAACGTCTGGGAGGGACTTCAATTTTGGTAAGTGACGAAATGGGATACGGTATCCTCTGGATATAATCTGGAGAACCCAGCGGTCTGATGTTATGGACTCCCATGCCGCTAGGTGCCCCGAAAAACGTCCCCCGACTGCCTCCAGAGTGGAGCAGCTGGGCAACCCCTCAGGGTTGCTGTGCGGGCCGTTCAGAGAAGGGTTCTCTGGACCCGAAGTTCCTGGGAGCCCCTCTGCCTCTAGGGCGGCGTCCTCCCTGTCCTCCTCTGCCACGGAAGGAATGGTTGTCCGGAGCAGGCTGGGATTGCTGCGACTTCCGGAACCACATCTTCTTCTGACCCTTTTGGTTCCTAGAATAGGGCCTCTGGGGTGCAGAGAAGCGGATTCCGACGGCAGACAGTGTCTTCCCGTCCTTCTCGCTCTGGGTCAAGGTGTCGCGAACGGTTTTGCCAAAGAGGGCAGAACCATCAAAGGGGGCGTTCGCAAATGATGCTTTGAAGGGCTCTGAGAAATCGAATGACGGAGCCAGGCCTGACGTCTAGTGACTAGACCTGCCCCTGCGGCTCTGGCGGTGCCTTCCGTAGCATGGGACAGTAGCCGCATAGAGGTATTGGTAACTGATCTAAGAGTGGCCATGCGGGTGGAGTGCAGCACTTTGTCCTCCTCCGACATGGACTCTGGGGGAGATGCAGCGTATTCTTTAATGAGATCGCGCTGCATCCTAATAACGTGTGCCAGGTAGTTCAGCGCCCTTACCGAGAAGGTCGCTGAACTAAACATCTGCTTCCCCAAGCGGTCCATCATCCGAGACTCCTTGCTCGGGGGATGGACTGAGGGACTCTCCTGAGCAAGTTCCCTCTTGGTGGCCGCCGCCGTCAACATGGCATCTACCGGAGGCCCCTTACTCCAATGGGCACGGTCAGACGGTGGACTGAGGATCCGGTCGGGCCTCTTAGGGATTGGCTCCACGGTGTCCGGTTCCTTCCACGCCCTGGTGGTAATGAGGTCCACCAGGGGGTCAGCAGGAGGGGACACCCAAGAGGTAGACGGGCCCGCTTCAAATGCCTCCAAGAACACGGACTCATCCGAGGAAGACTTGGGGGATGACCACCCCCCCCTTATGCGGAGCATTTCCATGATGTCTCCAAATGAGACATCCTCGGGGGGTGACCGTGGGGAGCCTTCCCCTTCCTCCAAATCCGTGTCTTCCGTGAGAGACTCGGGGGAGTCAATGTGCCTCCTTTTGCACGTATGCTTGCGAGGAACATCCTCTGGGGGGCTGTCAGAGGACTCTCGCAAGCAGCAACCTGTTCCAGGGGAGCAGCTTGGGGCACAGAAGCGGGCTGTCCCAAGGGCCGGATGGTGGAAGCCTGACCCAGTGCAAAGGGAGCGCGAGACGGAGCCGAAACAAGTGCCGGGGGTCCGGAGACCCTCAACAGGGCCCTCTCCACTACATCAAAGGCCGAAGGGGAGCCGACCTCGATCAAAGGATCCGACAATCGGCTCCCCCTCGGATCCGAAGAGTGGATCGGAGCCGGCGCCGAAGCGCTCGGATCCGAAGGGACAGTGCGCTCCGACACAGGCGGCGCCGAAGGAGCACTGATCCCCCGGATCCGAGGCTCGGATCCAGGCTCCGAGAGGTCGGATCCGATGCACTCGAGGGCAGGGTCAGATCCGAAGTACCAAGTACTATCGACGCCGACCCACCCCCGGCTCCGAAGCTGCTCGGCTCCAACTGCTCCGAACCCAGGTAGCGGGTCGGAGAAGGAGCAATTGGCTTGAAAAAGGGGGTCGAGCTCCCCAGAGGGGAGGCAAGAGCACTCCCATCTGCATCTGGGCCTGGATGAACCTTCTCATCATCCGGTCCAGATCAGCATCCGATAGGCTGTACGTTGATCTCAACGAGGCTACAGAGGTAGGCCTTGAGTGCCTCCTCGATAGCCTCGACGGAGATCGGGTCTCCTCCTCCTCAGGTCCCGGTGAAAAACACACTGGAGACCGGAGCCGAGGAGGAGGAGAGCCAGCAGACAAGGGGGCCGGGGGAGAAGCCCGCTTGGCTGGCGGGGCCGAAACAGAGGTCTCGGCCCGCCGCTTATGGTGCTTCTCCCTCCGGTCCTTCTTCCTAGCATCCCTCTCCTCCGAACCAGAAACGGGAGGTTGAGTCCCAGGAGGAGGAGGGGGGAGCCGGAGAGGGAATAACCGTGGTGACGGTTATCCCTGAAGGAGCGGAGGTCGGAGCAGAGTCAGGCGGCAAGAGACCCGCCAAAACAAGCTTGGACCTCCGCTCCTTCAATGCCCTGGGGTTGAACCCTGCACAAATGGAACATCCAGATGTGAGGTGTTCAACCCCCAGACATCTAACACACCGAGTGTGGCCATCAGCTGGGGAAAGCTTATGGCCACACTCGGAGCATTTAGAGAAAATAGCCTTGGGCTGCTCAGACATCCCAAGCTAACAAAATAAAAGTTACTAGAACTAAAGTAAAGTAACTAAAAAAGAAAAATCACTCACAGGCCCAACACACACACTACGCTACCAGCGAGGGGAGGGATATAAATTTAAGATTAAACTCTAAAAAAAAAGTAATAATACAAGAGGGAAACCTACACTTTCACACAAAATTAACCAAAAATTTTTAAATTTGACTAATTTAAACACTGAATATAGCACTTAGCTGGAGAGCTGGAAAAACAATCTGGTCACCATGCGCGGCAAACGAGATCTGAGGTCATGAGGGTAGAGCAGGGCATTATGGGTGAGGGGAGGAGCTGAGAGCTTGGATCCATAGCTGGTAAACCATGCCGGTTCGGATCCGATATCGGATCCATAACCCACAGGTTGCAGACAAATGAATCTCCTACTTCAGATCTGATGTTTTAAAGCAGCTATTCTAGTATCAATGAGTGGATCTTTTGCACAATGCTTTGTTTAAGATAACCTATAAGTAATGTGTGTGATTTACACAGTAGAGCTGACATGCAAGTTTCCTGACTTCTATAACTGCACATGCTTACATATCAACTCTAACTTCTCTTAGAGGCAAGTTCAGTGTTTCTGCAAGGTCAAATGAATCATCATATTGTTTTACTAAACAAACTTGTAGACTGTGTCACACACTTATTTTAGATAAAGCTTTTCTAAGACAAACTGTTCAAAACGTTAACATTTGCTGTAAAAAAAAATAATTTCTTAGTAAAATTAAGAATATCGAATGTAATAATCAAAAAATCTTAGAATAACCTGTTACAACTGGCCATAAAAGGTGAAAGGTTCAGACTGCTCGTTAAGTGCTCTTTCAAGATGACAAGTATGACAGTTCTAGAATAATACTTCCCTATTTATAAAATTGCTGTTAGTTATAAGAAAAAGAAAAATGTCATCTGCTTTCCTTATGTCAGACAGGGTGTTATTTTTTTATCATTATCATTTCCACGACAGAAGAAAGACTTCTCTGCTTGTCAGAATGTTGTGGCCCCACCTTTCCTGTCCTGTCAAAAGGCAAAACTGAACATATATCTACTCCTCACATTTCGTTTGAAAGAGTAACTTACAGGGTCTGGCTAAGGGTTTAATTCAAGCTATTGATCCCTCTCTCATACTGTGTTTTCTGGTAAAAGAAAGTGGGATACTGCTCTGCCTGAAAACAGTCAATCAAGTTTCTGAAACTAGACAGGAAGATAAGGGGACAGAATTTTCTCCTGTTTTCTGATTCAGACTCTTGAGGAGAGCACAGTTTCCAATTCTCCCAGTGGAGGTTCTTTTTCTCAAACTATTTTGAAAAATGTGCCACTGTTTTCAGTGGGAGAACACTGACCTTTTTCAGTCCCTCAGACCATACTATGAGCTGTTACAAAAGGAATTTTCAGAACCTTCATCTATTCCTCCAGTTTTGTCAGCTTTGGAGGATTTGTGTGTTAACTGCCAGTATTTTTTTATCTGATATCCAGCCTGTTAACCCTAAAAGGGCAGATAGAATATATAAAGTTCTTCAATCTTTTAAGTTTTTATACACTCTTCCAAACCTGACCAAGAAGTTAGTTTTATTTAATACTACTGGTATTAAACATTTAGTTAATTCCAGTGCTGCTCCTCCTGATAACTGATGTTCACCATTTTGATTTGTCAGGCTTATTACAGTTTATTCTGACTAATGGTAAAAATATAAGTAATGTTTTGTCTACAATTTTTTTGAGAGGAAAAAATCTGCTTTAAATAACTTAGTTTTTTTTTCAACTGTACAAGTCAGTACTCACTGTTGCAATGTGTATATGACTCAGTTGATAATTCTTCTAGGGCTGTGGCCACTGGTACAGTTTTGAGAAGGTTTGCCTAGCTGCATTCTTAGAACCTCCCAGAGGATGTAAAAAATGATATTTTACACCCTCTTTTGATACAGGGAGTTTTTTTCAGCCAACCTTTTCCAAATTTTCTACGGGATTCTCTTACACTTTTATCCAATTACTGCAAAAAATAATCTCAACAAAATGTAGGTAAACATTTACAGAAAAATGGCAAGGGGTTATAAAAAGAATTCAGGACTGCCCCCCCCCCCCCCCCCCCAGAAAAAAGGACAGTCCAACAAGTCTGTTTAAAGGACTTTGCTACCCCTTCCCAACTTGGCAGTCCCTTTTGTCTTCCAGAGAGTCTGAATCTCCATTTTTCTTTTTGTTAACGGATAGTTTCAGAGAAATGTATTCCAGAGATCATTCATCAAGGTTACAGATCAGATAAATATATTCCAGAGATCACGCATCACGGTTACAGATGGCAGGTTGTGAAACACTCTACTTTTCCAGGGTAATTCCTTATCCACAAGATCAGACTGTTACTTCAACCTGTCCATCATATGCTGTCCAGAAAGTGATAGAACCAGTTCTTCCTTCCTTTCAAGGCTGGGAAAAGATTTTATTTCAGGATATTTTCAGTGTAAAATGAAAATGCTTTGAGATCATTTCTGAATCTTTCTTTCCTAAACTTTTTTTGTGACGGTGCCCAAGTTCAAAATGAAGTCACTTCCTCATTCAAGTTTACTGGTAACACTATTTAAAAGATGTTTATCACATCATTATTCATCCAGACTTTGTTTTCAATATGTGGATCACATTAGTTCTCTGTCTTATCCTTTGGACTATCCACTGCACCAGGAGTATTCACAAGGTGACTAGCTCCAGTTATAGCTCATTGCAGGATAAAGGCTATCCACATTTTTCCATATTTATATGACTTGCTTATCCTTGCAGAGTCTCTTTCAAAGTGTCAGGAACTACTTATATGTGCACCCCGAACAGACAATCTGGCTAACAGGTAAAACAATGCTCCTACTTAAGAGTGAACTTGCAAGCTACCGCAAAAATTATAGACCAATAACTTGCCTTCTGACAACGTATAAACTATACCCGGGAACTGATGATGACAGAGTTTACAGTCATTTAGAAGAAAACTCAATTATGGCAGTAGAACAAAAGGGCAATAAAAGAAAGTCATATGGAACAAAGGATCATTTGTTGTTAAATAAAGTCATTGTGGGGAAATGTTAAAAGGGTAAGAATCTAAGTATGGCATGGACAGACTACAAAACAGCATTTGATAGTATCCCACATTCATGGATAAAGGAGTGCTTAAAAATGTATAAGATACATCCTACACTGATCGACTACATTACAATGCCCATGAAACAGTGGCAGACCACTATGCAATTAAACTGTGATGAAGGACAAATTAATACCCCAGGGATAAAAATTCAAAGGGGGGCAATTCCAGGGTGACTCTCTGTCACCACTGCTGTTCTGCCTTGCCCTTAACCCATTGAGAGCTGTTTACTTAACAGCTTAGCCCATGGCTATAATTTGGCTTCTAGAAAACAACTAAGTCTAAAGACTTATCTTCTATTTGTCGATAATGTAAAACTGTACAGCTCATCAGATGAGGAACTGAAAGCACAGCTGCAAGTTGTCAAAATTTTTTAAGATGATATTAGAATGTCATTTGGCGACCCCTAACCAGTAAAAGCTGAAAGAAAAACAACAGCAGCATTAGAATGTCATTTGGCCATAATAAATGTGCAAAAGCAAACTTTAAAGCAGGAAAACAACAGTTTGGGACAAGAATGTGATATAAAAGAACTTGAGCAAGAGGAACTGTATAAATACTTGGGAACTGATGAAGGATCAGCAATAAAACACGAAAAATTGTGAATAAAACTTAGTAAGGAATATTTTAGAAGACTTAAATTAATCCTGAAAACAGCACTGACTTCTAGGAACAAAATCTAAGCTATAAACCCAATTTGATCTTCCTGTCCTAACAAAGTTTTGGACTGACTGATTGGCCCCAAAATATGTTGGAAACATTAGATATTAAAACAAGGAGGATGCTTCATGCTCACAAAATGATTTATAAAAATCAGTGCATACCAAGATTATATATTCCCCATTCCGAAGGAGGGATGGGCCTCCATGAAATTGATTACATGTATAGATCTGCAATCATGGGACTCCACACATCTGCTGACCTCACGAGACTTAAATGTAGTGAAAGTGAAACATGAGTAGAATAAATCTAAGATGACTTCCCTGCTTAACTTAGCAGAAGTACATCGCGGTCAAGAATGGAAATCAAACCAGAAGTAGATAAAAATCAGGCAGCAACTGAATGCACCAAAAATCAAAAGAAAGATTATAAGGTGAAGGATCAGATGAAAATGAAAGAAATGTGGAAAATGCATATAGTTGCAAGTATAGAAAACTTCTGGAAGAACCTCATGCTGATCAGGAACGAATGCAGGAATGGTTAAGGAGAGGTGAATTCAAACCAACAGATGAAAAGTTAATATTGGTGGCACAAGACAGTGGGCTACGTACACGTTGGTTTACGAAGTCCATTGAACATGTGGGAGAAACAGACAAATGTAGGTTTTGTAAAACAAAGTTGGAAACTGTTGCACACCTAGTTGCTGGTTGTGACATACTAATGGCAGGAGGACTGTATACTGAAAGGCATAATAATGTGGCAAGACTGCTGCACTGGGGATTATGCAAACATTATGGTGTTGAGGTGGCTGAAATACACTGGAAACATGAGCCACAAAGCATCATAGAAAATTATAAAGTCTACATCACATGGGATCATCCATTGCCAACAGTTCAAAAGATAGATGCTAGAAAACCGGACATAGTGGTCCAAGAAAAGAAGACAAAAGTAACATTTTCATTGTAATCACTGGGTGTGGTGATTTCAGTGTCCTGCGTACAGAGAAACACAAAGTCATGAAATATCAGGATCTGCAAGCAGAAACTAGAGCAATGTGGAAGAAGGAAACCCAGATAGTGCCGATAGTAGTAGGAGCAATGGTGTGTGTGTGTGTGTGTGTATGTATGTGTGTATGTATGTATGTATATATATATATATATATATAAAGTCTACAATCATATTTAGATACGCTACCAATACACGCAACTCCATAGGAATTACAGAAGGAGTCATTACTGGGCACACTGCAGGTGCTGCGAAGAGCACTTTTGGCTGACATCAAAGAGTGAAAGAATACTAATTTCATGAACTTTAATCGTACTTTGATTTAGGAATGGGGTCTATTCCCGTCATGGTATTAGAAACCCAAACATTTGGAGAAATTAAAAAAAGGGAGAAACCTTAACAAGAACACAGGCGATCTCCAAACTCTAGACCCAACCCAGTTTGAATTTGTTAAAGGTAGATCATGCTTGTTAAACCTGCTACACTTCAAGAAGGTCACCCAAGCCCTGGATGAGGAAAAAAACAGTGCATACTGCCTACCTTGACCTAGCTAAGGCATTCAACACAATCCCCCAACTCAGCTATTAAACAGAAACTCTCCCAACTGGGAATTACCCCTTACATCACTAGATGGGTTGCCAATTGGCTCACCAATAGAACACACACTATCAAAGTTGGTGACTTCACCTCTAGCAGTAGACCAGTCACCAGTGGAATACCCCAGGGTTCTGTGCTGGGCCCTCGACTGTTTGGAATGTATTTCTCAGAAGTCCAGGTAAATGCAGATGGCCTATGGCTGACCAAGTTCACTGATGATTGCAAATTGAGTCTCCCAACTATGTTAACATACTGCAGAATGGGTTAATTTGTCAAAAGGCATAACTCTATCCCCTCCACTCCCAACCTCCTTAGGTGTGCCACAAGGATCAATCCTAGGACCCCTTCTTTTTAATATCTTCACAAACCAACTCTACTCAGCTACCTCTAAAGCCAACATAGTCCAATACGCTGATGACAACTCTCATATGCTCTGCACCCAACATCCAACTTCACCAACAAAAGCCCAAGAAGCCTTCTCTGAAATAGAGAACTGGCTTAACAACTCAACTCATACTAAATCCCAAGAAAAAACAACTCATGCTATTCCACTCTACTAAAACGAGCAACCTTACCCTCTCTATACTTTCCACCAGCAAAACCAAAATCACCCGTCACTGAGGCTAAACTCCTAGGAGTTACCACTGACCAGCAACTCAAATTGACAAAGCACATAACCATCACTGAAGTCCACAAAAAACTAGGGTCCCTCTATC
Source organism: Protopterus annectens (assembly GCF_019279795.1). Classification (NCBI taxonomy): domain Eukaryota; kingdom Metazoa; phylum Chordata; order Ceratodontiformes; family Protopteridae; genus Protopterus; species Protopterus annectens. The sequence continues at coordinate 620,240,720 of NC_056748.1, read as the reverse complement.
GCTGTAAAAGTTATCTAACCACCGAATCTCGAATTGCAATAGCCAGGACCCACTTCCTATCTACTCTACTTTATGCATCACCAATTCTAACTGATCTTTACAAAAATGACCTTAATAAACTTTCCATCTGTTGCAACAAAACTGCTAGATTTGCTACCAATGTCAAATCACAATCTCACCACTGCCTTTCCCTACAGGCCTTGCACTGGCTTGAATTTCCAAACCTATTAAGGTACCATCAACTCAGCCTAGCTCATCAAATTCTGTACTATCCCAAGAAAACCCCCGATCTGACTGGCATGCTGAACTTCTACAATTCAAACAGACAACTTTGGTTCTCCAACAAAGACAATCAAAACCATCACATGCAAAAATAACTCTGGGAAATCACTATTTGCCCATGAAATAGCAAAAATACAGAACAATCTTCCCCCTGACCCCAGACTACAAAACTCCACACCCTTACTTAAAACATACCTCTTCACCAACCATCTATGGAACTGTAACTGACCCCCTGAAGCCTCGTTCACTTACTATTTCTATACCCCATCTGTCCTGGACAACACAAAATACCATCTGACTATACTTATCCATGTGTTAACAATAACCTATACAGGAGTGTGTGTGTGTGTGTGTGTGTGTGTGTGTGTGTGTGTGTGTGTGTGTATATATATATATATATATATATATATATATATATATATATATATATATATATATCCTATCTCCTCTCATTGTATATTTTGTACACTTGTATTTTCAACCATAAGAGGGAATTATCCTCTTATTGTACACTAATGGCGGCAAAGTCTACAATCTCTATGCTACTACTCTGTAATGTCTCCCTTGTAAATTTTTCTTCTCTCTGTAAACTTATGGAGTTTTTCTCCACAGGACTCCAATGAAAATGGACACTTGTTGTCCAGTTGGACTATCCTGGCAAAGAAATGTTAAATAAATAAAGCCACAGATTAAAGCTAAACTCAAAACAATTCATTATTATTCCCTTTGGAAAAAATGAATTCCCTGCTAATTACAATATTGGCAGCACCCCCACTGGTACAGGATCTGTGGAATGAGATCTGGGTACACAGGTTGATAACAATAAGTACAGTTTTGTACCTACCATAAATGTAGATGTTCGAGTCCTAATACAGCTGCAGTCATAACAGATGGGTTTTCCTGCCGTCAGGCGGGTCCTCGGTCGGCCGAATTCCAAAGTCTAGGTCCGGCGTCGGATGTCGTTGCTTCTTCCCTGACGTCAGTGTGACAGGGGTATAAAAGAACCAGCAGACGCCATTTTCTTCAGTTTTTCTTGCCCCAGATGTCAGGTGCCCCCAGAAGGAAGGCAATACATAAATTTATGTAATAATGCAATGCAATATAATCAAAAAACAGTAGTTGCAAGCAAATACACCATAAAAGAATACCCCAATCAGGTTGTATGAGGAGGTGTTAGCCAATAGGCCTGTCCCAAGAGGGGAAGGAGGGAGGGAAGCCTGGACTGCAGCTGTATTAGCACTCGAACATCTACATTTATGGTAGGTACAAAACTGTACTATGTTCATCGTGCATACAGCTGCAGTCATAACAGATGGGTAGAATCCCAAAGCTAAAAAAGGGGTGGTAGGCACTAGGTGGAACTAGGAGGAGCCAAGATGCCCTGCAAGACTGCAGTGGCAAAGCCTGCTCTAGATTTGGAGTACAATGGTAGGTGATAGTGCTTGGAGAAAGTATGTACAGAACTCCAAGTGGCTGCTTCCAAAATATCTTTGGTTGGAACCCCCCTGAGGAAAGCTGCAGAGGTAGCTGTGGCCCTTGTGGAGTGAGATCTGTTGCCTGCAGGTACAGTTTTACCATGAAAAGAGTAACAAAAGCGTATGCAGTGGGTTATCCATTTTGAGATTGCCTGTTTGGAAATAGGCTTCCCTTGGGCTCCTGTAGCATAGGACACAAATAGTTGCTCTGATTTTCTGAAAGGCTTTGTTCTGCCCAAATAATAACGTAGCTGTCTGTGAATGTCCAAGTAATGTAGTAGTCTCTCCCCTTTGTTTTGAGGGTTAGGGTAAAAGGTAGGTAAGTGGATAGCCTGATTCAAGGCTACCCTGGATACTACCTTTGGCATAAAGGAAGGATTGGTTCATAAGGAAACTCTTTCCTGATGGAAAATGATGAACGGCTGCACAGCCATGAGGGCTTGTAGTTCCGAAACCCTGCGAGCTGAGGTGATAGCCAGAAGGCTGTTTTCCAGGACAAAAATTGCAGTTCTGTTGAAGCAGCTGGCTCAAAAGGAGGCAAGGTCAGTTTTTCTAGAATGAAATTGAGGTCCCAAGCAGGTACTGGTTGTTTCCTTGAGGGTTTTATATTCTTAGCCCCTCTGAGGAACTGTCTTAAGAGGGGGTGAGAGAATAAAGGAGGATCAGTGTTGTATTCTGCAGAAATGGCTGAGGCATGGATTTTGAATGAAAGTCCACTGCTTAGCATCTCAGCCAGGTAATGTAATATTTGAGGTAAATTCAGTATTCTAGGATTCTGACCCTTTTTTTCATTCCAGGCACAAAACCGTTTCCATTTTGCGGAGTAGGCTTTTCTAGTAGAAGGCCTTCTGGCCTCCAAAATGACATCCTGCACCTCCTTGGAGAGTAGGGTCTGTTGTGAATTTAAGGAATCTTCCATGCGGCTAGATTGAGTGTTTTCAGCTGACTGTGAAGAGTTTTGAAGTTGTGCTGAGTCAGTAGAAGAGGCATTAGAGTCAGGATCTATGGTGGGGAATGCGTCAGGCTCCTCAGGAGTGGGTACCAGTGTTGTCTTGGCCAGTCTGGAGCAATGAGAATCATCTTTGGTCGGTCTGCTCTGGTTTTTAATAGAACTTTGGGCAGCAGAGGAAGAGGTGGAAAGGCATAAACTGTCATTGTTGTCCAACTGAAAGAGAGTGTGTCCACTTTCCAGGCCTGTGGATGAAAGGTCCTTGAGCAGAATTTTGCCAATTGGTGATTTCTGTGGGAGGCAAAGAGATCTATGTCTGGCCTTCCCCATGCTTGAATTATCTTTGTAAAAACTTGAGGATGCAACTTCCATTTGTGTGGATCTGTCATATTTCTGCTTAGGTTGTCTGCCAGCGTGTTTTCCTTGCCTGGCAGGTACTGTGCTTGAAGTTCGATTTGTAATTCCAGAGCCATGTTCCAAAGAGACATGGCTAGCCTGCATAGGGGGTATGAATGGGTTCCTCCCTGTTTGTTTTTGTACCACATTACTGTGGTGTTGTCTGTCCTTATCAATAGCTGGCCTGGATGCAGTAGGTCTTTGAAAGCTATAATAGCATTTATTACTGCTAGCATTTCCTTTTGATTGATGTGTAGGTGCTTTTCTTTTTGGGACCATTTGCCCTGAATGCACCGATCTGTCATGTGCGCCCCCAGGCTTAGTCCGAGGCGTCTGTTGTGATGACTTGATTTGCTTGAGGCTTACAGAATGGAAGACCTGTGTTTCTTTGGCATGCTTGAGCCCACCACAGAAATTCCTTTTGAAGACATGGAATCAGTGGTATTATTGTTTCCAAACTGTGGCTGTGTTGAGACCATAGGTTTTTTAGGTACCATTGAAGTTTCCTCATATGCAGCTTTGCACATGGGATTAGTAGGATGCAAGATTCCATGAATCCCAGAGCCTGCAGGATTTTCCTTGCAGTCAGCCTGGTGAAAGTTGCCAGTTTTCTGAAGTATTGAGTTAGTTGCCCTTGTTTCTCTGGCGTGAGGTAGGCCATCTGGGTATTTGTATTCAAGCTGGCACCCAGGAAAATTGTTGTTTGAGAGGGTATTAGACTTTATTTCTTTTTGTTGACTGTGTATCCCAGAGAATTCAACAACATTATTACAAACGCCAGATGTTCCAGAAGTATGTGCTTGCTGTCTGCTTGGATCAGGCAGTCGTCCAAATAGGGGTATATTTGTAGCCCTTGAAGTCTGCAGTAGGCAATTACTGATGCCAGGAATTTCGTGAATACTCTGGGCACAGTAGATAAGCCAAAGGGCAATACAGAGAATTGATAATGGGTTGAACCTGCAAGAAATCTGAGGTATCTTCTGCAATCTTGTCTGATTGGGACATGCAGGCATGCCTCCTTGAGGTCCAATGTTACCAGCCAAGACTCCTTGCCCAGCATGGGAAGAAGCTGCTGCAATGTGAGCATCTTGAATTTTGGCACGAGTAAAAATATGTTTAGGATGGATAGGTCCAAAATAGGTCTCCAATCTTTGCCCTTCCTTGGTACCAGGAATAGTCTGGAATAAAAACCTTGACCCTGTTCTTGTGCAGGTACCTCTTGAATAGCTTTCATGTCCATGAGATCTGAAATTTGTTTTGTGCCTCTGCCCTTTGATTGTGTGGCAGGTTTGGCATGCCTCTCATTTTTGGAAGGGTGTGAAAGTGGAATCTGTAGCCTCTGTCTATAACGTCCAGGATCCATTTGTCTTTTGTGACAATATGCCAATTTTTCGAAAATAATGCCAGTTTTCCGCCTAAAGGTGCTGCCATTTGAGCCTTGCTTGGCATGCAAAGGGGAAAGTCATTGGTTCTGCTTTCTGAATGGCTGTGAACTATCCTCACCACCTCTTTGTGTAGGTGCTTGCCATTGTCTGCCTCTAAACGATCCTTGAGATTGCCCTCTACCCCTCGGGCACCTGTATCTACCTCTTTGAGGTCTGTCCGTGGCTGGAAAGGACCAATTTTTGAAGGCCAAGTTCTACTGAAGCGTGGGGGTTGTACCTGTAGGAAATCTTTCACTGTTTGCATTGATTTTGCCTTTTCCTCCATTTTCTTTAATACCTCCTCAGCTTTAACACCAAACAATACATCTTTTGAAGAGGTGCATCTAGTAATTTAGCTTTGACATGATCTGGTAAGGTTTGCTCTTTGAGCCAAGCATGTCTATGTATGACTGATCCTGTAACAGCAGCTCTACATGAGGCCTCTAAAGCATCAAAACCACATTGCAAGGTATGTTTACCCACTTGCTCTGCACTATGTAACAAATCCTGCAACTCCTTCAAGTCTGGTTGTTCAGGTTGTGACATTTTGCTTTTCAACTGTGATAACAGAAACTGTTGGTACTTTAACATATGGAACTGACAGTTTAATGCCCTCATGGTTAAGGTGGCCGAGGTGTATACCTCCCCCCCCCCACCTTTCTAAAGCTCTAGAATCTCTCTCTGAAGGTAATGGATTTTTAGCAGTGGGGGCCTTAATTCCCTTGGGACCCTGTGAAATAGTTTCTGGGTCAGCTGCATGGCTTTTGTATAGGAATTGGTGTGAATCAGGAACCCAGTAATACCCGTCAGGCTTGACTGGAGCTGGAGGTAAAGAATCTGGGTTAAGGCAGGCCTCCGAATACACATCATCTAGTATGTCTAAGACAGGAGGTATAGCCAGAGGCCTGTGCTGAGGGAGCAAGAGGAAATCCCTAAGTCTTTTCTTGGAGTCTGAGTACTCTTGGCCTTCCCAGTGGAAGTGTTCCCTCAAGGTATGTAAGGTTTCCCCAAAAGAGTAATCCTCAGGGGGGGAGACAGAGAGAATGGACTCCTCTGCATCAGAATCTTCAAAAGGGGAGTATGAATGTTCCTGGTCTTCAGAATGTTCTGAAATAATGGAGGCCTGGTCCGAGGAAGGGGATTCTTCCTCCACTCTGGGCCTTTTGTCCGGTGGGGGTTTGAGAACCCCTGATAAGAGTAATCAAATCCTCAGCCATTTTGAGCATTTGCTTTTTAGGCATGGGGCCTTGAGAGGGGCCCTGTGGAGCTTGTCTTTTAGTATGCATGGCTGCTTTAGACTTAGTGAAAGCCTTGATGGAAAAAGAAGGCGGCCTGAAGACACCTTGAGAGGTGGCAGGCCTGTCTAAACTCTGAGCTTCACCGTCAAGACTGGCTTAGGTATCTGTAGTCGGGGTGTGGGCCATAGAGCCTGCGACCTCGAGCACAGAAGACACCGCCAATGAAGTGTCATCGGTAGTCAGGGGCTGCGTAGGCGCCTCGCTGAGAACCGGACCACCTGTAGTCGGCTTTAGCGTGGTGTCGGTAGAAGTCGTGGACCTCGTATGTCTGTCCTTATCTTTGCGTCTTTTACTCAAAACTGGAGTCGGAGTATCCGACGACATAATGTAATTAAACTTTTTGCCAAAATAGTGTTGGGCGAACTCTGCCCGACGCTTAATAGTGCGTCTGTTGAATGTAGCACAAAAACGACAGGCCGAGACGTCGTGGTCTGGGCCTAAACAAGGAATGCAAAGGGAATGAAAATCCTTATGCGGTATTTGCTTCCCACAGGAAATGCAATTATTAACTTTGTCTGACATTGGTCTGAGGCAAGAAAAGTTTTCTCAACGGGGTACTTAGCTTTCAAGAAGACTTCGGTTGAAAAATATTCGTAATCTCAGGTGCTGGCTGACCAGCACTTGCGAACTGCTTCTGCTTCGGAAACCGCGCGGCAAGAAAGACTGAAGAAAATGGCGTCGGCTGGTTCTTTTATACCCCTGTCACACTGACGCCAGGGAAGAAGCGACGACATCCAACGCCGGACCTAGACTTTGGAATTCGGCCGACCGAGGACCCGCCTGATGGCAGGAAAACCCATCTGTTATGACTGCAGCTGTATGCACGATGAACATCTTCAATCAACACGTTTCCACAGCTGTGAGGAAAGCCTTTGACGTAGCACATTCTCATATGTAAAGGTATCACATCCAAATCTAGGGATGTTATAACTCCATTTTTACTTGGCTTTCATCAGACCAATAATTGAGAACAATGCTCCCTATTGCATGTACCTCACCAGACACCTACAACTGGGGAGACCCCACAGAGGTTTCTCACCAAGGAAATACAGGGCTTCCAAACAAAGACCTATGTGGAAAGTCTAAAAGTCCTGTCACTGTACTCTGTACCCTACAGGCTGCTAACAGGCAACCTGTACCTGGCCTATAAAGCAGTCTCTGATAATGCCCTAATGGAAATGCTGCACATTTGCAAATCAAATGGCACAAGAGTCACTCGCTCTAGGGATCTTAACCTAACCTGTAACATGAACAGAACATGCTGGAGAAACAGTTATACCTCGCAGAGACTGCCACTCATCTGGAATAAACTCCCAATTCACGTGAAACAGAGCTCCTCCCTGACTCTCTTCAAACGCAACCTAGATAAATGGATGGCTGACTGCAAATTCACTCCAGGGGTTGTGGCCATGTCCCTCATGGACAGGGGTAGTGAGAATTAACCACAGACTTATCTTTGTAAATGTCTCTCAACTAACCAAGGATAGTTGTGGCAACTCAAGATAAACGTGGCTAGGCTTATAAGGGCTCTAGTGCTGTAGGCCTAGTAACCATCTATAAACCTATGAAACAGCTTTCCTTCCACAAGGAAAAACAGATCCAGATTTATTTCTAAGGTTTTCTACTCAAACTTCAGTCACTGGAAGGGAATACATCAGGATTCTTAGTCTCATGGCATCTATGGCTCTCACGATACCCCTATCAAGACTCTACACGAGAAAGATACAATGGTATCTGAAGTCTATCCGGTCCCAGCACCATCATTTGTCTTTTCAAATGCCAGTGTTGGCATTTGTCAGAAGAGACATCACATGGTGGAGACAGCAAACATCCCTAAACCCAGGTCTGTCCTTCTCCCTCCATGCTTCAAAGCAGCCATTCAACACAGACACTGTCTGGGGAGTAGTTTCATGAGGGATGAAAGTGTAAGGTGTATGGGATACCAAGGACAAAACCAAGCAAATATAAGAAAAATGCTTGCCATGATCAAGGCACTCCTCTCAGAATCATCATCACAGTAATGTGGTACATCAGCAAGCAATGGGGAACCAGGTCGTATCCCCTTTGCAGACTACTCATGTTAGCTTCAATATAGCTTCACAACACAACCTCGCTCTACAGGCATCCTACATGCCATCACAGCAAAATAAGAAGTTATGTACCTACCATAACGTTCCATGTTAGTTGTCTTCTTCTCGCCTTCTTTCTTGCTGGATGGGTTCGGAGCCGATCCTCGGCTCCGACTCGCCCAATACTAAAGTTCGAGAGCTAATTCCACCGGCTCGAGGCTCCCCTATATCCCACAATGCTAGGCGGTAACTACTCAGATCTCGTTTGATAGCTAGACCAAGCAATACTAGTCTCCATAGTATGGAGAACAGTAACCCACCTCTATATAAACCAGAGTGTAAGGTATCCCAGACCTAACAAAAGGGAAAATAGAGATGGTAGAACGTGTGGGAATGAAACTCTTCCAGAGGAAGATCACAAAATGAATTCCTATCGGTCTGTCCAGGCTTGGGGGAAGGAGGGTGGGACGCAAGAAAGAAGGCGAGAAGAAGACAACTAACATGGAACGTTAGGGTAGGTACATAACTTCTTAATATTAAGTTGTCTATCTTGCATTCATTCTCGCTGGATGGGACCGCGTCCCTAGCACCTTATCCCGGGTGGCCTATCGGAACAGACTCTTGAGAACAGTGGAACCAAAGCTGGCATGGTTTCTGGAGACCGTGTCCAATTTGTAATGTGAAATGAAGGTATGAGAAGAAGCCCAAGTGGCTGCTGCACAAATTGAATCTATTGGCAGCCTGTCCTGAAAGGCTACGGATGTAGCTAATGCCCTAGTTGAATGAGCTCTAGGTCTTGAAGGTAGTTTTTGATGTCTGATCTCATAGATGAAGGTAATTGTAGAGGTGAGCCATCTAGAAAGGGAAACTTTAGTAACTGGAAGGCCCGATTTCCCTTCCGCATATGATAGAAAAAGCTGATCAGATTTCCTGAATAGTTTAGTTCTGTCTAAATAATATCTAAGTTGGCTGTAAACATCCAGAAAGTGTAGCTTTTGTTCCGACCTGTTGGAATAGTTAGGGAAAAAGACGGGGAGATAAATTGTTTGGTTTAGGTTTGTTTGAGAGGAAACCTTAGGTAAAAAGGATGGATTAGTGCGGAGGGATACCCTATCTTTGTGAAACACTAAGTAAGGAGGGCGACTGCACAGAGCATGGAGTTCAGATATCCTTCTCGCTGAAGTTATGGCTACTAGAAAAAGTGTTTTCCATGAAAGCAACTTCAGGGAACATGAAGCCACTGGTTCGAAAAGGGGAAGGATTAAGGATGCCAGAACCAAGTTCAAGTCCCATTGAGGCGGGGGATCTTTGATTGGAGGTTTGAGAAGAAAAACGCCCCTTAAAAAGGCTTTGCAGAGCTTGTGAGCCATGATGCTAGACTCCGATACACCTACATGATAATTAGATATAGCAGCCAACTGAACTCTAATGGTAGATGAAGAAGAGCCTAAATGAAAGAGTTCTGCTAGAAAGTCCAGAATAGACTGGATAGGTGCAGTGAAGGGATCTATATTTTTTGATGTTGCCCAAAAGGAGAAGCATTTCCATTTGCTATTATAAATCTTCCGGGTAGAAGATTTATGAGAGGCTATCAAGATATCTCGCACCGAGCGAGATATTAAGGGAAGCCTGGCTAGGGTCAGAACCGGAGAAACCACGCTGTGAGGTTGAGAGAATAAAGAGACTGGTGCAGCTGGCCCGATTGGTGGGTCAACAGATCTGGCACTGGGTCCAGATGCCAAGGCTGCTCCAATAGGTAACGATGAAGGAACGGAAACCATATCTGTCGAGGCCAGTAAGGGGCAATGAGGATCACTGTCACTCTCAAGGCGATGGCTTTCTGAATTAGTTGAGTTATCAGTGGAAAAGGGGAAAAAGCACACAGAAGTCCCCGGGGCCAATCGTGGACTAGAGCGTCTCTGGTGGGATGGCCTGGTAATGGGAAGAGAGTGAAGAAGTCGTGACACTTGCTGTTTTGGGGAGTAGCAAAAAGATCGCAGCAAGGCTGGCCCTATCGTTGGAAGACTTCTCCCAGTACTGATTTCTTCAGAGACCACTCGTGGGGCATGAGAATTGCCCTGCTCAACTTGTCTGCAATCACGTTGGATTTCCCGGGAATGTGCATTGCTACCAGAAAACGCTGAGAAGAGATTGCCAAAGTCTGAGTGCCTCTCGACATAAGGGGTATGATCTGGTTCCGCCTTGTTTGTTGATGTACCACACTACGGACATGTTGTCCGTCTGAATTGCAATAGTCCCTGTGGGAAGAGAGTTGTGAAGGGCTTGCAACGCTAAAAGCACTGCTCTCATCTCTAAGACATTTATGTGCAAGTAGCACTTGAAAGGTTGCCACGTGCCCTGGACTGTCCTGCCCTGATAATGCCCCCCCCCCCCACCTGATCAGGGAGGTGTCTGTTGTCAATGTGGCGACTGGGGGGGGGGGGAGTGAAGGGTCTTCCTTGGAGAACCTGAGGTGATGTGATCCACCAAGACAGTTGATTCTTGCATGATTGAATCAACAATATGGTATGGGACATCGGGAGCTGTTGGAAGGACCATTGAGTAAACAGCATCCATTGGAGGATCCTCATGTGGAAGCGAGCTAAGGGGAGAAGGGGGATAGCTGCTGCCATGAGTCCTAATACCTTCAAAACTAGTCTGGCTTTGACTTTGTTGCATTGTAAGAGAAGGTAAACTTGTTTGCGGATGTCTGACACACTCTGCTCTGAGAGTCTGGCTGAAAGATTGAGTGTGTCTAATGTGGCGCCTATAAAGGTAATAGATTGACAAGGCGACCAGGCAGATTTTTCGAAATTTATTGAAATGCCTAGAGATTGGCAAGTTTGGATAGTGAAGTCTCTGGATAGAAGTAGTTGATGTCTGGTGGTGGCAGTAAGGAGCCAGTCGTCTAAATATGGAAACACCTGGAATCCTTGACGTCTCAAGTGAGCCACGACCACTGCCATGCATTTGGTAAACACTCGGGGGGCTGTAGTGAGACCAAAAGGCAGGGCTCTGAATTGATAGTGACCGTCTCCCAGCCTGAAGCAGAGAAATCTCCTGGAGCATCTGTTCATATTTATACAGTAGTACGCGTCCTGAAGATCTATCGAGCACATCCAATTGTCCTGGCCCAAGAAGGGTAGAATGGACTGTAGCGTGACCATCCGGAATTTTGTTTTTCTGACATACTTGTTTAAGTTGCTGAGATCCAGTATGGGTCTGCAGTCCCCTGTTTTTTTTGGTACCAAAAAGAATTTGGAGTAGATTCCGGATCCTTGTTGGACTGCTGGGACTGATTGGATAGCTCTTTTTGATAGCAGCTTTGAAATTTCTAGTGCTGCTTGTTCCCTTAGACTGGGTGGAACGTCTGGAAGGGATCCTTTGGTTTGGAATGGAATGTGAATAAAGGGAATTTTGTAACCCTTGGATATGATCGACTGTACCCATTTGTCTTGTGTAAGGGAAAGCCAGGCTTTTGGGTACAGAGATAATCTTCTCCCGACTGCCTCCGAAGGTGGACAGCCGGGCAGCACCTCAGGGATGCTGAAAGGGTTTATCAGAGAAAGTTTCTCTGCTACCCTGGTTTTGCGGACCTCCTCTGCCTCTAGGGCGGCGTCTATTATTATTCCCCCCTCTGCCTCTAGAGGGGAACCGACCTTGTGCGTCAGATGAGACTCCCTGGGTTTGTTTGCGGAATCACATCTTTCCTCCCCTCTGACCTTTGGGATAAGGCCTAGAAGGGGTAGAAAAACAGACTCCCACGGCAGAGAGGGTCTTACCTTCCACCTCGCACCTAGTCAATGTATCCTTCACCTGAGGACCAAACAAGGATGATCCATCAAAGGGGGAATTGGTGAAGGACGCCTTGAAAGGGTCCGCAAAGTTGCACAGCCGCATCCAGGCGTGACGCCGTAGGGCAACGCCTGTGCCTGCGGCTCTACTCGCCCCATCCGCAGCATATGAGATAAGCCACATGGAGGAGTTAATGATGGAGTTCAGGGTTGCCAACTGGGAGTTCATTCTGTCTTGGAACCCCTCAGCTGTTGGATCCTTTACCTCTTCACTCATATCCTTGAGTAAATCACTCTGGAGACGAGTGAAGTGACAAATAGTTCAGTGACCGCATTGAAAAGGTCGCTGATGAGAACATCCGCTTACTGTACCTGTCCATGGTCCTAGATTCCTTATTAGGAGGATGGACAGGTACCGAAGGATCAGCTAACTCCTCCTTATTGGCTGCGGCCACCACCATGGCATCGACAGAGACGCCTTTAGATAAAAAATCTTTATCTCTAGGGGCAGTAATAAATTTAGACGGCCTCCTCGGGGTGGGTTCCACTGAATCATGAGCCGTCCAGGTCTTCCTTGTCACCACTTCCATAAGGGGGTCAAAGGGAGGGGACACCCAGGAGGTAGAAGGGCGAGAGCCAAATGCCTCAAGGTACACTGACTCATCCTCTGAAGGGTTAAGGGCTGGCCAGTTCCCCCTCTGTTTCAGGATCTCAAGGATGTCAGCAAAGGAGACATCCTCAGAGGGGGATCGAGGGGAGCCTTCAGATTCCTCCAAGTCAGTGTCAGAGGTGATAGACTCAGGGGAGTCAATGTGCTTCCTCTTGCACTGCCTCTTCCTAGGGGGTTCTCCTACCGGGTCAGGAGAGGCCTCGGAAGAGGAGGAAATTCCCAATGGGGAAACTTGAGGAGTTGGCTCTCTGCGGTCTGAAGCAAGGGTGTGGGTAGAAATCACCGCAGGCACTGATGATGGAGGGGCTGACGGAGCCGACTGTGGGGCAGACACTGGTTCTAGCACGCTCCGCATGACCTCAAAGGCACCCCTATCGGGCAAGGCCGGAGGTCCCCGCTCCGAAGAGACCAGGACCCCCCCGGCACCGACGGGGACGGCTCCGAGGCCGATGTTGGAGCCGAACTCACCAGCGCCAAAGCACCGAGAGGGAGAGCGGGGTCGGACAAGGGTCCGATGCCACTCGCCCCCTTGGAGCAGACGAGGGAAGCTCGGCGCAGAGATCCCTCCAAAGAGGAAATCGGAGCAGACGACGAAGCCGAAAGGGAAGGTATCAGATCCGACGCACCGACAGTCATGGCTCCGATGAGCCCCGGCTCCGAGCTCAAAGGAGTCGGAGGAGGAACACATTGAGGGACCGAAATAGCCACTGACTGATGAGTCAGGCTATGAAGCATTTGGGCCAGCGCCTCAGACTTGAGAAGTCTACTTACTACCTTTTGCAAATCGTGGTCAGATAGCCTGGAAGACCGTGAGGAATGCGATCTATGGCTCCGCTCCGAAAGAAGAGGGGACCTTGGCGCTGAGTGAACGGAGCCTATGGAGGGAGACCTAAACCTTTTTCTTAAAGGTTGCTCCGATAAAAGTATCGGAGCCAACTGAGTCTTATCGGCCTCGGCTCCAGCCGGAGCCGAGGTAATAGTATGAGGCTTGGAAACATCGGCTCCAGCCGGAGCCAATGTCGAAGCAATTTTGATGCTTCCAGAGGACGGCTCTGAAGCCGCAGTCGACTGTCTGGAAGTCTTAGAAGGCTTCCCCGACACAGACTGGGTCGGGGGGCCTTCAGACTTTAATAAGCCACCCAAAATCAATTTATTTTTGCGTTCCTGCAGGACTCTAGGGCTGAAACCATGACACACAGCACATGAGTCCTGCAGGTGCAAAGGTCCCAGGCAATACACACAAGAAGTGTGACAGTCTGTCAGAGACATTTTCTGACAACACGAATCACACTTCTTGAAGCCCGAGACCTTTGAATCTTTAGACATTGTAAGATTAGTGTTTAATAAAAAAAACACACAAACACACAAGCACACCTTAAAACAAAATTATAAAACCAATCACACAGAAGGACCAGGAAGGGGAAGGGGCCTAAGGCCTAACTTGTAAAAGGGGAATAAAAGGGTCAATTAAACACTAAGAGGGACCCGATTAACTCTAGGAAACTATTAAAACTAAATTTTATATTAAAGGGGAGAAAAACAGGTGTAAAAGGATTATTTTAGAAAATAACTCTACTAACCTGTCAGAGCCGGTAGAAAAAGCACCTCGTCAGCTAAGCGGCAAACGAGATCTGAGTAGTTACCGCCTAGCATTGTGGGATATAGGGGAGCCTCGAGCCGGTGGAATTAGCTCTCGAGCTTTAGTATTGGCTGAGTCGGAGCCGAGGATCGGCTCCGAACCCATCCAGCAAGAATGAAGACGAGATAGACAACTTAACATTGTGTAGTATACAAGCTGAGTAGGACAAGTGCAGACCCTTGCGAATGTAAGCTAAACTAGGGAGTATTCCAATATTTGATCCAGCTGAGTGGAGTTCCTAAAGTAGACCTATCTGCCTCCTCACTAAACAATTAGCTGGCAAGATTCTGCTCCAGGACTCCAAGGAAGGAGGTCTGGAAGATGGATGCATTTTCATTTCCTTTGACAGGAATGTTCCTCTGCATGCTTTTCTACGCTTTCTACTGATATCCAGGGTATTTATGAAAATTCAGAAGGAACCCCAAGATCATTGTGGGGACTCCCTTCTGGTCTAGGCAAGACAGGTTCTCTCTTATTTTGTAAATGGTCAGGGGCTACTCACACGAGCAGGGGTGTTTAATTCACCCTGACCCCAATCAGTTTCAACTATCTGCCTTGATTACAGGGTTTAAATTTCACTTTGGCACCTGTTTACAGAGGACGCAGCAAGTACTAAAGGCGGCAAGAAAGCCTGCTGCTAGAAAATCATATATTAGCAAATGGAAAAGTTTTTCGAGTTGTTGCTAACAAACACCCACTTAGGGCTAGTTGTCCCCAGGGCTTACAATATTTGTGATTGTGTGCATTATTGTCCTACTGCCTTTCTTACCCCTCCATCAAGGTTCATTTACTGGCCATTTCAGCATGTCTATCCCATGCATCCTCTTCTTTCATGGCACTCCCATGTCAAAATGTTTTTGAAAGGTGTCCTGCATAAAAGGCCTTCAAGAAAACTGGTGGTCCCTCATTGGGATCTTAATTTTGCATTACAGAGGCCAACACTTGCTCCATTTGAACCAGCTAATCTGTCTGCCTTGAGGCTCTTAACATGGAAAACTGATTAACTGATTACTCTGACCTCTGCAAGAAGTGTATCCGAGTTGCAAGCTATTCTGGTAAGCCATGCCTATTCATTTGTAACAGAGACAGGGTTTCGTTGAGAACTAATCTTTCTTTTATACCTAAAGTGGTATACAAGTTTACTTTAAGCTAAACTATCCATCTCTTGGTTTTCTTTCCTGAACCTAATAATGAGAGAGAAAGGATACTCCATTCCTTGGATGTCTACAGACAACTCAAGTACTTTCTTGACATAACTAACTCTTTCAGGGCTTCATATCAATTGTTAGTTCTTGTGAAGGCAAGAAGAGACACCTTATATGAAAACAAAATACATCCAAATGGTCATCTCAGATTATTATCTTCTGTTCTCATCACAACAAAACTTAACCAGGGCCTTGGCTTCATATCTGGCTATTCAAAAAAGGTCAGAGCCAAAGTACTCTAGAAGCAGCAACTTAGTCCTGTGTACATACTTTTACAAAGCACTATAAACTTGATTCTTTAACTAGGTCTAGATCAGGCTTTTTTAGGACCATTCTTCAGGAGCTCCTGTTCTCTTCTCCTTCCACCTCCAAAATGTAGTAAGCGAGAATAATCTACCCATATAGCTAAGGTTACTGCAGCAGTGATAAATATGATGAGAATAGTGCAAAGGTTTAAGTAAACTTACTATAACAGTAGATGTTTGAATGATCACTGCTGAGGTAGCTGCTCCCTCCCTTTATCCCCTTGTTTTCTAGTTTGTTGTCTATTCCAAGGTATGGGCACTTGTTGTTCCTTTCAGGGCTCAGACTCACTTTCTCTGTTGGCACGAAAGGTTTGAAGGGCTTGATGCCATCTTTAGTTAGCTCAGCTCAAGGTGACGTATGGTTTGGATACGTGGATACTACTCTGAAGCTATGGAAGCTGGCTGGCTGTTAACATCCTATGAAGGATGTAGCCCATATAGTTAAGGCTACTACAGCAGTGATCATTTGAACATTTACTATTACTTTAAGTTTACTTGCACAACTGTACTACCTCAATCATACAGGTGAATTAGAAAACTCTCACTCCCTTATTTAATGCAGCAGTAACACAGTTTACCATTACATGGGATAAAGTTAGTTGATACTTAGGACAGTGATTGTACATATTTTACAAAATGGTATTCCAGCTCAAGATCCACACAGTTAAAATATAAAGATGGTGGGCACTTCTGTAGGGTGTTCAAGCCACACACACACACACACACACACACACACACACACACACACACACACACACACACACACACACACAGCTACAAATAGATCAACCCCTTGACTACTGACAGATTAAATGTCATTATCTTCCCACAAATAATGCTTTACTACTATAATGAATGATATGCTTAGGTATAACCTAATATGGTTATCTAAGCACTGAGGAAGCTGTATACACTCCAATGTTAAGTAATGTGACATGCATAAAGTTCTTAAATGACAGTGGACAACACATCTAAATCCCTCAAAGAGCACTTAGGAAAGGTTGCAAATCAAAGAATCCCATGTACTTATTCCAAACTCTGGCAAATGGAAGGGACATCAGCCTTACTTCTTGAGTGGATTTGTTTTAAGGAACTTTGAGGCTCTTTTCACCCCCTAACCACCAACCCTAGAAACCACAATGCAGTCAAATGGTTGCAAACTGAACAATGAATGCCTATTTCTTATGTTCTTTAAAAGCCAAGGCAGAATAATGCAAGAGGAAAATAATGCTAATCAAAACCATCCTATCCAAAGGCAAGAAAGATCTGACTGCCTACTGATGACCATTCAGGATTATATATTAAACCATGTTATCTGTCTAGACTGTTTTGCTGCCACAGGTCAGTTACAAGTCTACATTTTTATCTGCTGTTGCAAGACTACACTTGGTAGACCAAAATATCAGTGTTGGTGTTCAAGTACTGAAGGACTGCTGTACAATATGTGATCTCCATTTCTTCTTCAAAGTGAGCCACTGTGCTATTGAGTTCTTGGCTTATTTTGGTGGCAATTTGGTAGATGGTTTGATGGCATGTTTTAGTCTGTTTTGGTTAAATACAGTTTGCCACAAGAATGCGCTTTATTTTGTTACCATCTGCTTTTGATTAGCAGTAATGATGCACTGGAAACATTTGGATATTGTCTGGCTGTATGGACTTGTATT
Organism: Protopterus annectens; assembly: GCF_019279795.1. NCBI lineage: Eukaryota > Metazoa > Chordata > Ceratodontiformes > Protopteridae > Protopterus > Protopterus annectens. Next base: position 620,223,550 of record NC_056748.1, on the reverse strand, counting down.
TTTGATTGGGTATCTGCTTATTTCCTTTCACTACAGTAACTTGATTTAGTGAACTCGTTTTGGACCAGATAGCTCATGGGACTTTCATCTTTCTCTTGGGACACTGATTTTTTTTTTTTGTTTGGATTTCCAGCATAATTAATCAGTGGCCTATGAAGGACTTACCCCTTTGCAGCCAGTAGAAGTGGAAGTAGAGTTTATCCACTGTGAACTACTTTAGACAATTTACCATATACTTTCCAGAAATGACTTTCTGGTCCTTTTCTGTATGCCCTTTGTAGCAGCATTACAGTGCAGACCATTCTGACTAATAGTGAGTGTTACATTTAGAACACTTATTTTTGAATATTCATTCATTTTGCTATAATTGTTTCACTGATAATGTACTATTCACATTTACTTCATTTTGATTTTCAAGTCCTTATGTAATAAGCAATGTAATCACTTCAAAGCTGATGCAAGATAAATTGGCTACCAGTACGAGGAAAAATTACATAGCTTACTTCATTTAGCAACATGAAGCATAACTGAATACAACGTTCCATTAAGGTAGAGAATTGACTGTCAGCTTGAGATTGTGTATGTTCAGATGAGGCATTCCTGTTGGATGAAACAGGTGGTCTGGAATTGGATCCAGAATCCATGGTTTCTTCCATAGGTGAGGTCAAAGAATGGGAAAACAGATCTCAAGACCAATATGGACAATGAGAATTACTTCTCTCTTCAACCGGTTCACTTTCTGAAGAAATCTGGGGACTGATGGAGTTGGGGGAAGGCATATAATAGACCGGGAGGCCAATCGTTAGTAAGAATCCCTCAGGGGCTTCCCTCTTAGGGGGATCAGGGCCAAGTAGCTGCTGCATTTGTTGTTCAGAGGGGATGCAACAAGGTTGCATATGTCTTCTGCCACTTTCTGATTAAAAGACCACTAGTGAGGCATAACAATGGATTTGCTCAACTTAACTGCTATCATGTTTGACTTTCCCGGAATGTGTGTTGCTACCAGAAAATGGTTAGACAAGATCAGCCACTGCCATACTCTAAGCGCCTCTCAACATGATGGGTATGATCTGGTTCCCCTTTTGCTTGTTGATGTACCAGACTACCGGACATGTTGTCTGATTGAATCACAATTGTCCCCAGAGGAAAAGCTTAGTGATAAACAAGGAACACAAGAACAGAACTGTCAGACACATGCTACACAAACATCTTTATGTGAAGGACACCACATATTCCTTTCCGATGCCTCCTGCTGGCCAGACCCAAATTAACTTAAAAGGAGATTATTACAGCTTCACAAAGTCTACAAAATTAACTTTTCTTTTTTAGGCACTTATCTTTAAGAATTAACCATGGTTCCCACTTTTTTTTATTTTACATTTCATCTGGTTTTCTACCTTTGTCCCACCAACCTCTCGCTCTAACCCCAAACCTACTTATTTGTTCTGGATGGCTGTTTACTTTATCTTCTAGCTATATTTGATGAGGCAGGCTTCCAAAAGGGAGGTATTAAACAATGGCCCAAGTGAACTAAAAGACAAGGGATGAGAGTTTTGTAGCCTTCAATCATATAGTAGGCTGACAGCATGACTTTATACGGCCACAGCCACTGCAGTGACTCAAAAATATTAGGAGTCCATGCCGCCATGAACCACCATTTCCCCACTTATTTTTACTTAGTCATTTTCTAACTTGCAAAAATGTTAGGCCTAGAATAAGTTTAGTCATGACTTATACCACTAAAGAGATCCAATTAGAATTGTACACATATAATTCAAAGATATGTGTGAAGCAGTCACATGAAGTTCATGCTCAGTACTTTTCAGTAATATGAAGTAATTCTTTTAAGTAATATGTAGGAAGTACAACACTATTTCATGTAGACAAGGTTGAAAAAGAGGCAAGTAAAAAACCTTTAAAAGTCTGCTGGAAGTAGGTATTTGTGCTAACGTGCAAGGAAGGAAGAAATAATTAATGAAACAATACGAGGTATCCAAGTTAAACAAATTTGTTTTTACTTATTTGGGTGCAACAGTAGAAGCCTGGTGAAAATATGCAAGTTTGTTGTGCAGAAATTGTTAAGCCGAAAGTTGTGAAGCTTCCAGTTAAGTCACTCAAAATGAATGTGGTCAAGAAAAGGGATAGGAATTCATTAAAATAACGAAGCCCAGCATGCTGGAAGAAATGTTAGCTGTATCTGAAGTGTCACATTAACAGAAGTCCAGCACCATGCTGCAATGAATGACACTTACCAAGATTAAATGTTGCAAAGCTAATAAAATCTCTACATTCAGCAACTAAAGTGTTTAAATGACATCTATTTGAAAGGATGACGATCCCTGCTTAGGCTTCTTAAACATTTTTCCAGCACCAATCTGTGACGCAAATCATGAAACAGAGAGGTCAGCTGCCAAAAATTCAGTAATGTGCACCTCACTAACCACAGCTCTGATGGGATTGAAGAGTTAAAACAGAACAGCAGTGATGGAAAGAATATGGAATTATTTCAAAGTATATCTGCATTACCTTTTAACAATTAAAGTGGTACACCAGACAAAACGCCATCCTACAAAGCAGGGTGACTTTCAAGTCCAGGACCCTGACTCCTAGACCAAGCAAAATAAGACCAGACCCTTAATTTGTAGCTGGCCTTCTGGCATGCAGAATGCCACATGAATTTAGATCAATGGAGAAAAAGACAACTGTGCCAGAAGGCTAAGATGACTGCCTTTGTTTTCTTAGTTCAGTAACATTGATGTATAAATCGTAAAGTATTTACAAGGGATTGATAACTCATCACCCAATTGCATGCAAGAAGTTAATTACTAATCAGTGCATTCAATTCATTAAACACTGGACTGCAGAACACATCATCTTATCTATTTTAAACGAATATTTAGCCCTAACTTATGTGGAATGGTATCCCAGGGTGCAAAACGAGCCCGGGATTTAATTAATGGCAGGTAGCAATGCCAGTGCCAGGGTGCATCGAGCAGTCACTTCAGATTTACTTTTACACTGAGATTATTCACAGTTGTAGTGCTTCCATAAGTATGTCTGGAGTTTTGCCCTATTGAGAGTTTGGAACTAAGCACATTACTTTAGAAGTGTATGCAAAAAGAGCTCTTGCAAGCATACAAGGTCAAATAGGCAAGTTGGGAAATGTGAACTAATGAAAACCAAAGAAAAGGTACAGTTGGGTAAGTTGCACTTACCATAATAGTAGATGTTCACATTATTCACTGGAGAAGTAGCCTTTCAGTTACATGGGCTGTAGCCTGCTTAGGCTACAATAACTGGCCAGGATCCCAAAGCTCTGGCTCCCTTCCACATATTGATTCCTCTCTGACTGGCCAGCCCAGAGAAAGAAAATCAACAGTAAACCTTCACTTCTGGCAGATAATTCTGCATGGGGAACCCTTCCACACAAATTATTTCCCTTTTAAGAAAATAGGCAGTATACATCTCATACAGACAAAAGGTTACTGCAACAATTAGAATGATGAAGATTAAGACAGATGCTCATCACAAGATGACTACCAATTTTATCTGCCTGAATCCCTCTGTCACTGCAAAGACTGCTTGAATGCTATTCATGTGTGGAAATCGAAGACTGAACCAATGATGAAAAGTTACATTAGGCGTTGATGACAAATTAATCTTCAGGGTCACACCCCTCTTTACCAAGATGAAAAACACAGTACTTCACAAATGGCTGCACATTGAGTAACAGCTTAATTCTAGCTCTCCCAGTGTGACAACAGAAACTCAGTAGAGAAGGCCAGTGGACTTTTGTGTTTCTGGGTAAATTTCAGTAAATAGCCAGTAAGTGCACCACCTGGATGCCAAGAAAAAAAATACAGATGACCTGAAGGAAAATCAGCTACAAAAGGTGAGGCAAAAAACACTGACTGGGAAAAGTACTGCAGCTGTTTAGCAAAACAACTCTGCAAGATCCAGACATGACTTCCAGTAACCTAGAGGAAAGCATAACACAACTGCACACAGACAGACCTGGTTAAAATAAAAAAACACTGATGGAGTACTTCAACTCAAAAGGCTGGAAAAATTGAAGCAGCTTTAAACAAATATTCAGATGAGGAGACAAAACTGCCAAAATCAGAGGTCAAAATGAAGAAAAGGCTGGCTGAATATGGGACTGCTCAAGAGAGGTTTACAAAAAATAATAGAAATAGAGGACAGAGTATGCAAGGAAACCCTGAGATTTTTAGCTTTACCAGACCAGCTGGAAGGAACAGACTGTATTAATTTTATGAAAGTACAAATAAGCAACTGGATTGCTATTTCACAGCAGTTGTTGTTAACTGAAAAGGAACATCATGTGTATGCTTCAAACCTGGCTATGAGAAAACAACATAGACTTTTAATAGTAAAGATGCAATCCTACCAGTAGAAAGAGTTGGTTTTCACAAAACTATGGCAGGACAAAGTACTAAAAGTGGGACACAACACAGCATTTGTGGAGAAGGATTACTCATTGCACACCACACAGAAGAGGAGTAAATTTAATTAATTACTCAGGGAATGTCGACAAGCAGGCGTGAGATCCAAATGGCTGTACTCAGCTAGCTTCAAAATATTCTTCTCTGTAGGAACAAAATAATTTTTTGAAGTACATGCTAAGGAGGAAATACAAAACTTTGCCCAACAAAAAGTGAACTGTGAAACAAAAGGGGATTCTGCTGCTGCTTCTGGTAACAAAAATTAGAGACAGAGACTGCGCCAGGGAAACCTTTTCTGATGACTCAATGGAAAATGCTGGAGAGAAGGAAGGCAGCATGAGAGCTGACAAGAAGAATAGACAGTACTTTGGAAATGAAGCAGAGACCGGACTTGGGAGATGGAAATCAACAGGAATAAAACCAGTAACTTGGACATTGATAAATGTGGGATCACAAAGCAATAATTATATTTGTGAAATATCACAGAACAATAAAATCTGGGAATATTGGCGTTTTTTGGACTTTGTTAAACTTGTAGGGACTCTACAGTATATGACCTAGTTCCCGTCATTAATGTTCAGAAAAAAATACTTAGGGGAGGGGAAGATGAGGGAGAAAGCTAAATAAATCAATTTTTCTCTTAATAGTACTATTTTTTTTATAGTATATGAATTTCTTTGCGTGCTATAAAGTAAAGTCTTCTCAGTTGTTTTGAGTGTAATGGGGATACTATTGTAAACAGGAGCTCATGTTTTTTTTTCTCCCTTTTTCTCTTTGTTCAGTCTTAAGAATGTAGGCAATATACATTAAAACAAGGTCTGGTTAAAAGAGTATAATAAAAGAAAAAAAATGTGCCTTTTTTCATTTCTGCACAGGGAATGACCGTATTAAGGCTCTTAGTTTGATCTAATACCAAGTTTAAACAAAAAACAAATAAATGAAAGAATACTGATTATTATAAGGCTTTTTTCTAGCAAATAACTGTATACTTAGTAACAATTCCGTATCTGGTCCGCGTGTCTGCAAGGAGACAATATGATAAACAGAAACTGGCTAGAAAAATAGAGAACTTGGCCAAGAGATAATGTTCTCTGAAAGAATTCAGGTGTTTTCCCAACTAGGAGAGCTATAAAGATAAGACAAAGGCAGACAGCATCTAGTAGAAGCACAGGCTGCAGCATGCATCTTAGCATAGACAACCTTTCTTTTAGGTTAATTCAAGCCTGGGAGCAGGGCTTTCAGACTGGGACATATGCTCCTACTAGAAGGGTAAAACTTCAATATTTGAAGATGTACATGGTTTTGTGTGTTAGTATTAAGCTACTAGATTTTAGGAGGGTATTGGGTATGTTTGTTTTTTATTTGACGGCTTGCAATAAAAAAAAAAAAAAATTATATACTCACCATAACATTCCAACTGTATGTGACATTAACAGAACCTGCTGGAGGGACAGATTTATCACCCAGAGTTTGCCAGACCTTTGGAACAGACTCCCACTTCTTGTCAAACAGAAGACCTCATTGGCCCTCTTCAAAAGCAATCTGGATGATTGGATGGATAACCATAAATTCACTCTGGGGGTTCCACGTGTGTCCCTCTTGGACAGGGGCAATAGGTGCTGATCAAGGAAATAAGAGTAGAACTTGGCTAGGCTTGTAAGGGCCCTAGAGCCATCAGCCTAGTAACCTCCTATGATAATCTATGTTGTCCATTTTAATTTTTTCTTCACATATGGGTTTGGATCAGATTCCTCAGATCCAACTTGGCCACTGCAATGTGGCAACCACAAAGGTCTCTAGCTCCCTATCCTACCCACAATGCCTCTCTCCCAATCACCTTAGATCTGGTTTGCTGATAAAAATAGAAAAATAATAAGAGAAATACCTTGAACAAGGGAAAGACCATTCCTGGCATACAAGATTAGTCAATTAACAGATTTAGGTCACCTTGCTCATCTAAAACAAAGGGACAGGGGGGATGGAGGGCAGGCTGTTGAGGAAAAAATGAAAATGGACAACACAGATGGAACATTATGGAGAGTACATAACTATTTTATCGGATGAAGTCAATCTTCATTTTATCCTCACATATGGGACACAGCCCCCCAGTTACCTTTTTTTCCTGGGTGGCCTTATGGAAGGATATTATTCAGAACCATTGAACCAAAGGAGGCCCTACATCTAGAGACAAATCCAGTCTCTAATGAGTAATGAAGGTATAAGGGTAAACCCAGGTTGCTGCTGCGCAAACATCCATGGACACTGTGGACTGGAAGACTGAGGAGGTGGCCATGGCTCTAGTGGAATGAGCTTGAAAGTAAAGTTTTGTACCTACCATAAATGTAGATGTCCGATAGATATGCAACTGCAGTCATAACATATGGGTTGTCCTGCCTCAGGCAGCCCTCGGTCGGCCGAATTCCAAAGTCTGGATCCAGCATCGGCTGGTGTCGCCTCCTCTCCGACGTCACAACGACTAGAGTATAAAGGCATCAGCCGACGCCATCTTCTTCAGTGTTTCTTGCCCCAGATGCCAGGTGCCCTCGTAGGAAGGCTAAATTTGGTAAATGGATAAAAATAATCCCAAACATGCACAACAGTAAAACTGATACACCATAGGCAATACCCCCAGCTAATGGGAAAAGGGGTAGGGACCCAAAAAGAAGGATACAGAGGGGTAGGAGGGTGGGAAAATCTGACTGCAGTTGCATATCTATCGGACATCTACATTTATGGTAGGTACAAAACTGTACTATGTCCAAGAATGCAACTGCAGTCATAACATATGGGTTGAATACCATAGCCAAGCTGGGGGTGGATGGAACTATGATAAGGATGGTGTAGCTAAAATCCCCTGCAGGACTGCCGAAGCAAAGCCTGCTCGGGATCTGGAGTATAAGGGCAGGTTGTAGTGCTTGGTAAATGTATGCATGGAGCTCCATGTAGCAGCCTCTAAAATGTCCTTTGTTGCCACTCCTCTTAGGAAAGCTGTGGAAGTGGCTGTAGCTCTGGTGGAATGTGGCCTAATATTGGCTGGCACACCCTTTCCATGGAAAGAATAGCAGAATCTGATGCAATGTCCAATCCATTTTGAAATTGTTTGCTTGGAGATTGCTTTTCCTTGCACTCCAGCAGCATAGGCTACAAACAGTTGGTCAGACTTTCTGGTGGCCTTAGTTCTGTCCAAGTAGTAACGTAGTTGTCTGTGTATGTCCAAAGTATGCAGTAGTTTTTTCCCCCTTATTTTGAGGATTGGGGAAGAATGTAGGCAGGTGAATAGCTTGATTTAGAGACACCCTGGAAATAACTTTTGGCATGAATGTAGGATTGGTTCTTCCCCATGCAGGTACTGGCTGTTTTCTGGGAGGTTTGATATTCTTTATTCCTCTTAGAAACTGTCTTAGCAGAGGATGAGAAAACACTGGAGGGTCACAGTTGTATTTTGCTGAGATTGCTGAGGCATGAATCTTTATTGAAGAGTATGAGAGTCCAGTATGAAATAGTTCCGCCAAGTATTCTAAAATCTGAGGTATACTCAGTAATGCTGTGTCCTGACCCCTGTTGGCATTCCAGATGCTGAATCTCTTCCACTTGGCTGAATAGGTTTTTCTGGTGGAAGGTCTGCATGCTTCCAGCAAGATTTCTTGAACTGATTTTGAAAGAGAATTAGGTGGAGAAGTCATGTTAGCCTCCAGGCTGTCAGATGTAATGTTTTCAGGTCTTGATGTACAGTCCTGTAACTGTGTTGTGTTAGGAGCAGGGGCCATAGGGTCAGAGGCCATGGTTTGGTCAGAGTTATGGTCAATAGCAATGGGTACCAGTGTTGCCTTGGCCAGTCTGGAGCTATCAAGATGCCTGTTGGTTGTTCTGCTTTGATCTTCAGTATCACCTTGGTCAGCAGAGGCAGAGGAGGGAATGCATAAATTTTTAGAGAATTCCAGCTGAAGGAGAGAGCATCCGTTTTCCAGGCTAGAGGATGGTGAGAGTCCTTGTGCAGAATTTTTCCAGGTGATGATTTAAGTGGGAAGCAAAAAGATCTACATCCGGTCTTCCCCATGTCTTTGTCAGTTGAGAGAAAATGTGAGGGTGCAGCATCCATTCGTGTGGATCCATGAAATTTCTGCTCAGGTTGTCCGCCAGTACATGGTCCTTGCCTGGTACAAACTGGGATTGTAAATGTATCTTCAGGCTCAGGGATTTTTCCCAGAGAAGCATTGTTAGTCTGCAGAGGGGATAAGAATGAGTGCCTCCCTGCTTGTTTATGTACCACATGACAGTGGTGTTGTCTGTCCTTATTAGCAAATGCCCTTGTTGTAGTGATTTTTCGAAAGTCTCGATTGCATGCATCACTGCCAACATCTCCTTTTGGTTTATGTGCAGATGTCTTTCCGTTGGCGTCCATTGCCCTTGAATGCATCTGCCCTCCATGTGCGCCCCCCATCCATGGTCTGAGGCGTCTGTTGTAATCATTTGGCCTGCTTGAGGTCTGTTGAAAGACATGCCTTTGTTTAGCTGACTGGCTTGAGCCCACCATAAAAATTCTTTTTGCAGACATGGAATAAGTGGGATTATGTCCTCTAGGCTTTGGCTGTGTTGAGACCATAAGTTTTTTAAATACCATTGCAGCTTTCTCATATGAAGTCTTGCCAAAGGTATCAGAAGGATGCAAGATGCCATAAACCCCAGGGCCTGCAGGATTTTCCTTGCAGTCAGCTGGGAGAGTTTTGCTAGGCCTTTGAAGTACTCTGGTAAATGCTGCTGTTTTTCCTCTGTGAGGTAGGCCATTTGGTTTTCTGTGTCCAGTTTGGCTCCTAAGAAGATAATCTGTTGGGATGGCAGTAGTTTTGACTTCTGAATGTTGACTGTGTATCCCAAGGCCTGCAGTAGATGCAGGACATATTCCAAATTTTCTTTTAAGGTTTGTTTGTTGTCTGCTTGTATGAGGCAGTTGTCCAAGTAGGGGTATATTTGAATCCCCTGCAGTTGCAGTGTGCCACTACTGATGCCAGGCATTTCGTGAACACTCTGGGCACAGTAGATAAGCCAAACGGCAATGCTGAGAATTGATAATGCTCTGTCCCAGCAAGAAATCTGAGGTATCTTCTGCAGCTTTGTCTGATTGGGACATGTAGGTATGCCTCCTTGAGGTCCAGAGTGACCAGCCAAGACCCCTTGCCCAACAGGGGAAGGAGTTGCTGCAGCGTCAGCATTCTGAACTTTGGCACTATGAGAAAAGTGTTTAGAGATGACAAGTCCAGTATGGGTCTCCATTTGTTTTCTTTTCTTGGAACAAGGAACAGTCTTGAATAAAATCCCTGGCCTTGCTCCTGAGGAGGAACCCTTTCTATTGCTTTTATACTTAACAGCTTGGAAACTTGACAGAGTGCCTCTGCCCTTTGATGATGTGGCAGGTTTGGCATGCCTTGTCTTGTTGGTAATGTGTGGAAGTGGAATCTGTAACCTTTGTCTATCAAATCCAGAATTCAGTTGTCCTTGGTTAAGATATGCCAGTTTTGTGAGAATAAGGATAATTTTCCGCCCAAAGGTGCTTCTCTTTGAACCTTTGTAGGCGGAACGAAAGTCAAGTCATTGTGATTGTCCTTGTGGTGCGGCTGAACTGTCTGCGCCACTTATTTGATTTGGAGGTTGCCATTGGCGGCCCCTGTAAGATCCTCGGTATTGCCCTCTACCTCGGGCACGTCTGCTTTTTCCCCTTTGAAACTTGTCAGAGCCGGGGAAGGACCAATTCTTTGAGGGCCAGTTTCTGCTGAACCTGGGTGGCTGAACCTGAAGGAAATCCTTGACTGTCTGTACTGACTTTGCTTTTTTCTCTATGGATTTCAATACATCTTGTGCATTTGCACCAAAAAGCTTCTGTTTTTCCAAAGGTGCATCCAGTAACTTTACTTTAACATGGTCAGGCAAAGACTGATCCTTTAACCAAGCATGTCTACGTATCACAGCCCCAGTCATAGCTGCCCTACATGAAGCTTCCAGTGCATCATAACCACACTGAAGAAAATGGTTATTAACCTGCTGAGTGTTATGTATATGATCCTGCAATGGCTTTTTATCAATAGGCTCAGGAGAGGCTAACTTTTTCTGTAAATCATCCAGGAGAAAATCTTGGTACTGAAACATGTGAAAAAGGCAGTTAAGTGATCTCATGGCTAGGGTAGTAGAGGTATATACTTTTTTACCCCATCTCTCCAGGGACCTTGCTTCTCTGTCCGCTGGCAGTGGGTTTTTGGCAGAGGAGGTAGCCACTCCCTTGGGGCCTTGTGAAATAGTTTCTAGATCCACAGAGTGGGCCTTAAAAAGGTGCTTGTGAGTGTCAGGGACCCTATAATATCTGTCTGGCTTGACAGGTGCAGGAGGAAGAGAATCAGGGTTAGCACTGGAGTCAGAGAAAACATCATCCAAAACATCCATAACAGGTGGAATAGCCAAAGGTCTGTGCTGGGGAAGCTTGAGGAAGTTATGAAGCCTTTTCCTGGAGTCAGAGAATTCCTGACCCCGCCATTGAAAATGTTCCCTCATGGAATGCAGGACTTCACCAAAAGAGAAATCCTCTGGAGGGGAGGCAGAGGGAATTGATTCCTCAGCATCAGAGTCCTCGTAGGCCTGGAAGGATTCTTCTTGGGCATCAGAATGCTCAGAACCCCCAGAGGCTTCATCCAAAGAGAGGTCGTCTGCCTGCTCAGTTCTAGGCCTTTTCTCTGCAGGTGGCTGAGAACCCCTGTCCTGATGAGGCTGAGACCCCCTGATAAGGGAAATAAGATCAGCAGCCAGATACATGATCTGCTTATCAGAAGAAGGGGCCTGGGCAGTAGGTTTAGGATGGGCCTTGGCCTGACTGGCGGCCTTAGCACGTGCAAAGGCCTTGATGGACATGGATACAGGAGGCCTGGGAAGCATCTGTGGTCACTGTGACCTTGGGGAGAGGGGAAAACAAAAGGGTGACCTTGTAAAAGTTGAACTGATTGAATTCCACCATGAAAGATGATCTTGCAAGTGTTTGTGATTCTTATTGGGGCTGACGTGGGCTGGCGAAGGATAGATCACCATACTGAGAGCAGCCAATCTAAGATTCTCATGTGGTATCTTCTAGTGGAATTAGTATTACTGCTACTGCCATAGAACCTAAGGCTTGAAGTACAGTTCGAGCAGATACTATTGAATTGTGTAGACACTTTCTGACTCGATCCCTTATGATTATCACTCTATGATGGGAGAAGTGCTACCATCTTGATTGTGTTTATGTTTGCTCTTATGAAGTCCGATTCTTGAGAGGGGTCTAGATGTGACTGTTTGAAGGACTGTCATTTGCTTCTAGGAGTAGATGTCTGGTCAGGGAGGTTATAAGCCAGTTTTCTAAGTATAGAAACACCCGGAATCATTACTGTCTCAAGTGAGCTGCCACTACTGACATACATTTGGTGAACATTCTCGGGGCTGTAGTGAGGCCAAACGGCAGTGCTCCGAACTGATAGTGACTGGCTCCCAGCTGAAAGCATAAATGACTTCTGGATCGCCTGTCCATCTTTATGTGGTATTATGCATACTGAAGGTCTGCCGAACACATCCAATAATCCTTTTCCAAGAATGGAAGAATGGACTGAACTGTTACCATTCGGAACTTGCTTCGCCAAACTTTGTTCAACCTGATGAGATCTAAAAGTGGTCTCCAGTCCCCTGTCTTTTTTGGTACCAAAAAGAACATTGAGTAAGTACCAGATACTCTCTGGTCTAGGGGGACCTTCTTGGATGACACGTGTTTAGCAGCCTACATACCTAGATGGCTGATTGCTCCCTCTGACTGGGAACATCAGGGAAGTTTTTGCTTTGGGGCGGTATATAGGAAAAGGGTATAAAGTATCCTCTGTATATGATCCTCTGGATCCACTTGTCATTTGTTATGTTTAGCCAGACTCATGTGCGGGGACAGTCAACCTCCAATTGCCTCCAGAAAAGAGAAATTGTGCCTCCTTTCAGGAGAGTTGAAAGGGTTTCCCACAGAATCCATCTCTGGACCCTTGATGATGCTGAGCTCCTCTGCCACGGGGGCGGCGTCTTCCATCATTGTTCCCCCCTCTGCCCCTGGGGAAACTTTCTCCACATGCTTGAGGAAAAAACCCTTGTGATTTTCTGAACATACTTCAGCTGCTTCACTGCTTTTTGAGTATGGTCTCTGAAGAGTGGAAAAACGAATGCCCATGGCATAAAAGGGTCTTCCCATCCTTCTCACACCTGGACAGCGTATCTCTGACTTTTAGGCCAAATACGGAAGTGCCATCAAAAAGAGTGTTGATGAACAAAGACTTACAGGGCTCAGCAGAGTTGCACAACCACATCCAGGCATGCCTCCTTACAGAGATACCCGAAACTTCAGCTCTACTTGTCCCTTTGGCTACATGTGAGATGAGCCTCATGGAGGAGTTTGCAATAGCATGTAGGGTGACCAGCTAAGAGGTGACTGAATTGTGTACCTCTTCAGACACAGCTCCTGAGAGGGTATCTGATAGCTCCTTTATCAGATCCTTCTGCACTCTGGCAAAACGGGAAAGATAATTCTGGGACCATAAGACAAATGTTGTTGAAGAAAAGACACACTTCCTGCATCTATCCATCATCCTAGAATCCCTACTAGGAGGATAAATAGCAGAACTATCTTCCACAAGTTCTTTTTTCGTGGTGGCTGCCGTGAAACTGGCATCTACTGTAACAGGTCTACTTCGAATTCCTGAATTTCCACAATCCTGAATTTCCACAATCCTGAAGACAAATGTCCCAAGATGACAACTGTGAAACTTCTACACCGAACTGTGCAAGTTTTCCCAGGGCAAGTCAACATTTAACCAAAGTGGGGACTTGTGCCCTTTCTCAAAAGTAGTGGGGTCCAGGAGTTGGTATAAATAGTTAGGGCGGTGTGGTAGCCCCCCACCTAGGTGGGTTTTACATAGTGTGGTATGTTTCACTGTTGTGTTGGGCAAGTATTTACGTGCCCTGGGAAAACATACATGATTCAGTATTTTAAGTTTCATGATTCTCGTCTCGGGATTTTCAGAATTTTGGGAAACTGAAGTAGATCCCTACTGGAAAACTTTTTGACCACATTTTTTTATCCTCAGGTGCCATTATTTTACTTGGTCTCCGAGGAGTAGGTTCAATGGAATCTGGAACCTCCAATGCCCACCAAGAGATCAACTCAAAGAGCTCATCAGTGGGCAGGGTCACCAAAGAGGTGGATGGACAGGATCTAAAAGCCGCCAAGTACACAGACTCCTCCTAAGAGGGATTGCTAGGCTTCTAGCCACCTCTCTGTTTCAAGATCTAGAGGATGTCCCTGAAGGCACCATGTGAAGGTGACCATGGGAATTCCTCACCTTCACCAAGGTCTGTCTTTTGTGGTGGACTCCTCCGTGGAGTCTAGGCGCTTCCTCTTCTGAGGAACCTCCTCCATGGGGTGTTCTTAGGAGGTATCAGAAGAGGAGGGGGAACCGTTGTGGGTGGCCTGCGGCTTCTGGACCTACTGTTTCTGTGGAAGGTTTGTTTGAGATTCTTGAAGCGAGGTTTGCAAGGTGTAATACTGCAGATCCAATGGGGGCAGATACGGTTTGTGCTGAGGTAAACATGGCACTCTCTCCAATGCCTCGGAAGCTGACTGCCCCCAAGAAGGGAGGGATCCCTGATCGAACAGGTGGTGACCTCGGATACCAGCACACTCAAATCCAGATGAGACTGCTCCTGAGGCCGAAGCCAGGGCCGGGCTGATACGAGCGGAGGCTTCAAATCAGAGGGATGGCTGTGAAAACTCAGAAGTCGAATGCACTCTCTCTGAGCAGACCAGGCCGCCACGACCCCTTCAGCTCCCCAGCTCTGACTGTCCCAAGGAACTCAGAGCTGAGGTCTGAATGGAAGGAACGGTCCTTAGCTCTGATGCAGAAAATACTGGACAGATTGTATCTGAAGACTCAAACTTCGAGGGAAGTCTGAAGAGGAATACGAAGAGGGAATGATGAAATTCAAAACTTCTGACTTTAAGAACAGGAGCTGAAGGGGCCCTTGTAAAACCTTGCACCCAGAGATCTTTTTGGTCATCTTCTCCACCTCATCATCTGTGTGGCTTCTAGTTGAGTGAGTTGACGACGCCAATGGTGACCTCGATCTCTCCAAGAAGGGAGAAGGAACTCTAGATGGCACTGGATCGATGAAAGTAGAGTACAGAGTCCTAGGTAATGCCTTAATGGGTTTGAAAGGGCTTCCCATAAGATCCAACAACAACCGATCCAATCTATTTTTGGGTACTGAGAGACACTGATCCGAAGCAGTCCCATCCGATGGTGGAGTCCTGGAAGCTGTCAGCTCTGAGAGAGTCTTAGGATCTGACAGTTTAGCGACTTTAGGAGACAGTTCCATTGGTATTTTCAGAGCATAAGAAGGTATTTTTTCTTCCCTTGTCCGAGCTTCTGGAGGACAGGGAGAAAGCCGGGCTTGACTGTCCAGCTTTACACAAGTCTTTCTTTTTACATCTTATCTGAGCCAAAAATGGCCTCATCAAAAGAGCAAGGCAACGCACCTTTAAAGATCAATTTACTTCTATGTTCAACGAGGGTCCAGTGGTTGAACACTTTGCATACGTCACAATCTTCCTGTAAGTGAAGTGGACATGGACCCAGGCAAAAGACACAAAGATTATGTGAATCACTCAAAGGGATTTTGTGTCCGCAGTTTAACACTTCTTAAAGCCAGACGGCTTGCCTGGTTTATCCATCATATCACCAACAGACAAGAGCCAAAGGGAAAAAAACAAGAAACTTTTTTTGTTTTTTTACAGAAAGGATGCATCAAGTAATAGATACAAGGGAGAAAAGACTACTAACAATAGTAGTTGAGAAGTACTGCAGTACAGGAAAACATAGAAAAAGAGGTACAACTACGGTAGGGTTCGATAAAGGAAACTAGTGAAAAAGGATATCTAGGTTATTCAGTTGTTTAGTTTTCAAGTTTTTAGGTTTAGTAGTAGACCACAGTGGTGCAGCGGTAGCATTGTCGCCTCAGCAACAGGTTCTCCCGTTCGATTCTCAGCTGGAGTGCCTTCTGTGTGAAGTCTGCATGTCTTCCCCTCGGTCGAATGGTGTTTGAAAGACATGCGTGAATGGGCATGCCTTCGTTGAAGGTTGGGCGTCGAGCTGGCACCTCGGCACAGTAAAAATCTACTGCCAATCATTAGCGGACCAGAGTTCCGCTGTGATGACCCCTAATTGGGAAAAAGCCGAAAGAAGAAGAACAAGAGAATAAAGCTTAGCAAAAACCTATCAATTTCACTTAACTGCCTGAAAGCTGTTTAGGACCACCACACCTTAGCAAATGACATCTGGGGTGATTAAAAGAGGTGTTACGGGTAGGCTAGGGAGATCGAGAGCTTTTTTTGGTTGCCACAAGCTATTGCAATGGCTAAGTCGGATACAAGGGATTGGATCCGAACCTGTATGTGAAGACAGAATGAAAAGTGACAACATCTAACCAAGAAGTTTTGTAAGATGTGACATATGCTCCAATGGATATGACAAGAAATAACTGTACAAAAGTTCAACCTGCCAAACAATGTATGCAAGTAAGACAAAAACTGGAACTAGACATTTAAATATATAAAAGTTAGGAATAATAACTTTTTAATAAAAGGATGCTTTCTGTAATGTTTTTAAATGTCAATGGTCTCACAGATAACTACAAAAGAAAGAATAGTGAACTACATTAAAAATGTAGAGTGCAAATAGCTATGCTACTGGAGAAACATTTGGAAAGAACTGACCATGAACTTGATAAAGGCTTTCAGGATGATTATTCAGTGGAATACCTGGGACAAAGAAAAGAGGAGTACTTATATTAACTGCAAGAGGAGCTCCAACAGTGATAAAACAAAATAAAGATAACGGCAAATTTGTAGTGATAAGAGGCCACTGGCAAGGGAGGGGGATTACATTAGCATGTATTTATATTCCACCTAAAATTCCTATAATGGAGCATAAGAAAAATCTAGTAGAAAAAAAATCAGCTTTCAGCAAGGAATATTACTTATATGTGGGGACTGGAATTTGATTTGCAGCAGTGAAGATGTGTTTGGGGGGTCCAGAAGGGAAAGTATAATAAAGGAGGGTAGTCTTTTGAAGAAATTTATGAAAATATTTGGCATGGAAGATGTGAATTCAATACTAGGAGTCTGGAGTGAATTTATATACTATTCCCCCAAGATACAAAAACTGGGCAGGGCTAGACAGAATTAACATTTCACAGGAACAAGTACAATCAAATCTTCTGCCATTTTAAGCATATGTTTCTTAGGCAAAGATCCTGAAGAACTAGGAGAGACACCCGCTGAAGCTAAACCTGGCCTGCCTCTCAAAGAAGCCTTGGAAACAGAAGGGGAGGGCCTAACCACCTTAGGAAGGGAGGGGAGAACAGCCACCTGAGAAGCCCCTTCAGCCTGGCCTACCTCCTGAGAGGACACATCCTGTAACAGTAAAGTCCCTCCCTGAGACTCCAAAGAAACTACTGGCAGAACCTCCGGCTCCACCGAGCCTTCTAAAGAACCGACGTCCGGGACTGACGGTTCTTCCAACCTAGGCTTAGCTGCTTTGTCCTTGCGCTTTTTAGACGAAGCGGGCGTCGGAGCATCCGACGGCATTTTATAATTACAACGCTTCCCAAAAACTAACCTGGCACAGTCTAATCTTCTCTTTATAGTGCGTTTGTTAAATCTAGCACAAGAGCGACATCCAACAACGTCGTGCTCAGGCCCTAAGCAAGGTATACACAAGGTATGGTAATCCCTATGAGGTATCTGTTTCCCACAAGAAATACAGTTATTTACTTTTTCTGACATCCGGTTAAATACTGAGGCAAGAAAAACAAAATATTCTAACGGGTACTTAGCCAACTTTGATTCGGTCTGAAACTCCGACTTCAGAAAATTTCAGAACGCCAACCTGCACTCGCAAAACTGCTTCTGCATCGGACCATGCGGCAAAAAAGACTGGGGATATGACGTCGGTCATGCGCATTTGTACCCTGACGTCCTGACGTCAGACTAATGCGCCTTGACCGACGTCAGCCATATGCTTTGGTATTCGGGCCGACTGGGACAGCGGACTACCCAAGTGTTAGGACTGCAGCAATGTGGGATGAAGAACATCTAGAGCACAAAAACTTTTGCACAGTGACTAACACAACAGAAAGGGCCGTCGCCAAGCTTAGGGAGCCTATAAGAAAGAAGGTAACAAGAGATCCTGTGGAGGTATTAGAAATATTTTGGAACTTCAAGGAAAGTCCATACAAAGCAGAGAAATATGGAAATCAAAAACAAGTACAAACGGAAATGTTTATGGAAGAATTAAATATGCCAAGGTTAGAGGTAGATGAGGCTCAGGGTAACCAAACCCACTTAGGATACGAGGCGATGAGATATAAAAATGGTGATTTATAACCAATCTACAGCAAAGTCCCCAGGAACAGATGATGATTCTGAGGAAGCCTGGCAGCTAGGAGGGAAAAAACTAAATCTGTAAGGTTTTTAACAGCATTTTAAAGAAGTACCAACATCCTAGATGAAAGCTGGGGTAGCTGTAATACCTAAAGAGGGTAAAGATCCATCAGATCCAGCTTCATACAGGCCCATTTTAATAATAAAGTAGGATTATAAAGGTGTTTACGTCTATAATGGCTAAAAGAATGGCAAAACTAATGCCAAAACTGATAGATCTGGATCAACGTGGTTTTGTGGAGGGGAGGCAAACATTTGACCAACAGAACGCTGATGATCCAGAGGGAAGCAGAACGCAAGAAAAAAAGAAGTTATGTACCTATCATAACGTTCCATGTTAGTTGTCTTCATCTCGCCTTCTTTCTTGCTGGTTGGGATTGGAGTCGATCCTCGGCTCTGACTCAGCCATCTTCTATAGCTCGAGAGCTGTTTACTGGCTCGAGGCTACCCCTTATCCCATAATGCCTAGCGCTAGCTATCCAGATCTCGTTTGTAATAGCTAACCCCAGACATAGCCAGAGAATCAAGCTGTCCAAACAAAGAGGTTGAGCAAACCTGTCATACTCTGTCAGTAAAGGAAACAAACCAGAGAATACTCAGCCAGTGAAACCAAAACTCCTCTCGATTCAATAGGACAGGGGGACGGAGGGTGGGAAGCAAGAAAGACGGTGAGATGAAGACAACTAACATGGAACATTATGGTAGGTACATAACTTCTTTATGTTAAGTTGTCTATCTCGCCTTTGTTCTTGCTGGTTGGAACAGCGTCCCTAGGACCTACAATCCTGGGCAGCTCATTGGAACAGACTCTTCAGAACAGTGGAACCAAAGTCAGCTCTGCTCCTGGAGACCATATCTAGCTTGTAATGAAAAATAAAGGTATGTGGATTTGCCCATGTAGCAGCTGCACAGATAGAATCCATGGGCAACCTAGATTGGAAGGCTACAGAGGTGGACAAAGCCCTAGTAGAATTACCTTTTGGTTTGATAGGCAACTCTGTTTCTCAACTGATAAATGAAAGTAATAATGTGAGACAACTACCTGGATAAGGTCACTTAGGAAACTGGGAGAACTTGTTTGCCTAGGGCGTAGGAAAGGAATAGTTGGTCCAACTTCCTTATATCCTTATGCAAGTAGAAACGCAATGGTCTATGAACGCCCAATTGGTGTAATTTGTATTCTGCCCTGTTGGTGTGGTTAGGGAAAAACACAGGAAGGTCTATAGATTGGTTTAAATTGTTTTATGAGCAGACTTTCGGAAGGAACGAGGGATTAGTCCTCAGAGCAACCCTGTCCTTATGAAAAACCAAGTATGGAGGACGAAGATATAGTGCCTGAAGTTCAGAGACGCGTCTGGCTGAAGTAATAGCTACCAGAAAAAGTGTTTTCCAAGATAGAAACTTAATGGAGCAGGATGCTGCAAGTTCAAAGGGGGGCATAATTAAGGAGATTAGTACCAAATTAAGGTCCCAAGGAGGAAGGGGGATCTCTCTAAGAATAGTAGTCCCTCTTAAAAAGGCTTTACAGAGCTTATGAGACAATGTTTGAATTAGACAACCCAACATGAAAGTTAGAAATGGCCGCCAATTGTAGCAGAAGCGGACCCAGAATGAAAAAGATGTTCTAGGAACTCCAAAATTTTGGGGACTGGAGCTGAAAAAGGATCTATGATCCTAGCCTCTACCCAACAAGAAAAACATTTCCATTTGCTAGCATAAGTCTTTCTAGTTGTGGACTTGTGAGAGGAGACAATCACACACTGCCGGGGAAATGCTGGGAAGCCTGGCTACGGCTGGAAGTGGAGCAACCAAGCTATGAGCCAGAGTGTTTGGAGGGACTGATGCAGCCCGCCTGATTGATGAATCAGTAGGTCTGGAATCAGATCCAGAGTCCTGGGCTGATCGAGAAGGTAATGGTGCAGGAACGGAAACCATATCTGTCGAGGCCAGTAGGGGGCAATGAGGATCATTTTGCAACCCAACGATATTACTTTCTGTATGAGTTTCGGTATAAGTGGAAATGGAGGGAAGGCATAAAGAAGTCCCTGAGGTCAATCGTGGAACAGAGCGTCTCTGGGTGTGTGACCTGGAAGTGGAAGAAGGGAGAAGTGGTTGCTGCATTTGCTGTTGAAGTGGTTGGCAAAAAGATCGCAGTAAGGCTGTCCCCATTTGCGGAAGATCAGATCCGCAACTACCTGATTCAGAGACCACTCGTGAGGCATGAGAATAGCTCTGCTGAGCCTGTCCGCTATGACGTTGGACCTCCCAGGGATGTGCGTCGCAATCAGAAATCGTTGGGAAGAAATCGCCCACTGCCAGAGTCTGAGTGCTTCTCGACATAGGGGGTAGGACTTGGTTCCGCCCTGCTTGTTGTGTACCACACCACTGACATGTTGTCCGTTTGAATTGCAATGGTCCCAGAAAGGAGAGTGTCTTGAAGAGCTTGCAACGCTAGGAGCACGGCTCTCATTTCTAGGACGTTTATATGCAGGTGGTACTCGTGAGGCTGCCAAGTGCCTTGGACTGTCCTGCCCTGATAATGCCCCCCCCCCCCAATCAGTGAGGCATCTGTGGTCACTGTGGCTACCGGAGGGGGCTGAATGGTCTGCACTGAGTCAATAGTGGGGAGACCATCCACCAGGAAAGGTGCCTTTTGCATGCTTCTGTAATCATGATCGTATGAGACATGGGCAGCTGTTGGAAAGACCACTGTGTGAACAGAAATCACTGAAGGATCCTCATGTGAAAGCGGGTCAGTGGGATTAGAAGAATGGCTGCTGCCATGGAACCCACAGTTTGAAGAACGAACCTGTCTTGGATTCTTTTGCTCTGCATCAGAATTTGTACTTGCTGACGAATTGTAGACACCCTTTCTGACGGTAGCCTTGCGGACATGTTCCTTGTGTCTAAGTCTGCACCTATGTAGGTGATAGATTGACAGGGCAACAAGGCAGATTTTTCAAAGTTTATTGTAATGCCTAACTGTGAGCAGATTGTGATTGTGTAGTCCCTGGCTTGAAGAAGTTGATGCCTGGTAGTAGCAGTGAGGAGCCAGTCGTCTAGATATGGAAACACCTGGAATCCTCGACATCTCAGGTGAGCCGTGACCACTGCCATACATTTGGTGAACACCCTGGGGGCTGTGGTGAGACCAAAGGGCAGAGCTCTGAACTGGTAAAGACTGGCTCCCAGCCGGAAGCGAAGGAATCTCCTGGAGCATCTGTCCATTTTGATGTGGTAGTACGCATCCTGAAGATCTATGGAGCACATCCAATTGTTCTGACCCAGAAAGGGTAGAATGGACTGTAGCGTGACCATCTGAAACTTTGTTCTTTGAACAGACTTGTTTAGTCTGCTGAGATCCAGAATCGATCTCCATTCTCCTGTCTTTTTTGGTACCAAAAAGAACCTTGAGTAAGTTCTGGATCCGTGTTGGTCTGCCGGGACTTCCTGGATGACTCTTTCTAGCAGTCTTGAAACTTCTATGACTGCTTGGTCCCTCAGATTGGGTGGAACATCTGGAAGGGATTTGCTCGATGGTAAGGGGGGTTGAGAGAAGGGAATTTTGTAACCTCCGGATATAATTCACCGTACCCATCTGTCTTGTGTTAAATTTAACCAGGCTTCTCAGTGAAAGTCTTCCCCCGACTGTCTCCAGAGGCGGGCAGCCGAGCAACCCTTCAGGGATGCTGAAAGGGCTTCTCAGAGAAGGATTCCCTGTTGCCCTGGTTCGGCGGATCCCTTCTTGCCACGAGGGCGGCGTCTATGGTCATTTCCCCCTCTGCCCCAGGAGGAAAAATCACTACGTGTGTCAGGCGAGGCACCCTGGGATTTTCAGAACCACATTTTACCACTCTTCTGACCCTTGGGGTATGGTCTGGAAGGAGTGGAAAAACGGACTCCCACAGCAGAGAGAGTCTTGCCTTCTTGCTCACATCTAGTCAAAGTGTCTTTCACCTGTGGTCCAAAAAGAAAGGAACCATCAAAGGGGGTGTTGGTGAATGATGCTCTAAAGGGTTCCGCAAAGTTATACAGCTGCATCCATGCATGTCTCCCAAGGGCCACGCCTGTACCTGCGGCTCTACTCACACCATCGGCTGCATAAGAGACGAGCCTCATGGAGGAGTTGACTACAGAATTAAGGGTCGCTAGCTGGGAAGCCACTTTAGCTTGAGCCCCCTCAGCTGATGGATCTTGAAGGGTATCTCCGAGCTCTTTAAGGAGATCCCGCTGAAGCCAGGTAAAATGGCATAAGTAGTTCAGTGACCTCATAGAAAAGGTCGCTGAAGCAAACATTTGCTTCCCATATCTGTCCATGGTCCTAGACTCCTTGTTAGGAGGATGGACAGACAAAGAGGTTTATGCTAACTCTTTTTTGGTGGCTGCTGCTACCACTATGGCATCAACAGGAACACCATTGGTAAGGAACTGCTCATCATGGGGTGCTGTGATGAACTTGCCAGGTCTCCTCGGAGTTGGTTCCACTGTATCCGGGGCTGACCAAGCCTTTCGAGCCACCACGGACATAAGTGGATCGAAAGGCAGAGAAACCCAGGAGGTGGAAGGTCGGGAACCGAATGCATCCAGGAATACAGACTCATCCTCAGTAGGGGCTAGGGGATTCCAGTTCCCCCTCTGCTTAAGCATTTTGAGGATGTCAGAAAAGGAAACATCTCTGGGACCCTTACGAATGATCTAAGTCTGTATCCAAAGTGACAGACTCAGAGGAGTCATTGTGCTTCCCCTTGCACTTCTTAAGAGGGGGCTCCTCTGAATGTTCAGGGAAGGCCTAGGAAGAAGAGGAAACACCCAATGGGGGTCCCTGGAGCGCCGGTTTCCCACGCTTGGGGTCTGGAGGAGGAGCAGAGGTTGGCACAGGCACTACAGGGGACGGAGCCGGTGGGGCCGATAGTGGAACTGACTCAGTGGCCAGCACACTCCTCATGACATCGAAGGCATCCCTGCCATGATGCAGAGAAGGGTCCAGTTCCAAGGAAATCGGAATCTTTCTCTGCACCGAGGGAGACGGCTCCGAGACCGATGTAGGAGCCGAGCTCACCTGCGCCGAAGCTCCGAGAGGGAGAAAGGGGCCGGACAAAGGTCCGATGCCACTCGCCCCCTCGGAGCAGAGAGAGCCCCGGTGCCCAGATCCCTCGATGGATGGAACCATCGAGGGAATTGGAGCCGGTGACGGAACATGAGGAGATAAAGTTATCGGTGCCGACGGTTCCACTACTCGAACCCCAACAAACATTGGTTCCGAGCTCAATGGAGTCGGAGGAGGAACATCAATAGAAGTGGACAGAGCCAATACCTGTTGAGGAGAGCTGGACAACATTTTGGCAAGTGCCTGCGACTTTAGCAACCTATTGACCACTCTCTCCACATCGTGATCCGAGAGCCTAGAGGATCGAGAGGAGTGAGAAGATCTGGGACTGCGCTCGCTTTTGCAGCAGGGGAGACCGAGGAGCCGAATGTCTCGATTCCAGAGAAGGGGACCTCAGCCTCTTGTAGCTCCGCGAATGCTCTGAAGTTTCTGATGGAGCCGACGGGGAGATAGTCTTATCGGTTCCAGCCGGAACCAAAGTAGCAGGTAAAGACTGAACCAAAGACGGCTCCGAACTTGGAGCCGATTTGGCAGATTTAGGGGATTTCACAGACTGAGTCTTGGCCGGTGAATTCTGGGGCTTTAAAAGGCCCCTAAGAATAAGCTTATTCTTATGCTCCTGCAGAACTCTTGGACTAAATGGATGGCAGATAGAACAAGAGTCCTGCAGGTGCACAGCACCTAAACAATAGACGCAAGAAGTGTGCCCATCTGTCAGTGACATTTTCTGACAGCATGAGTCACACTTCTTGAACCCAGACACCTTGGATTCTTTGGACATCCTCTAACAGAAAAATACAACAATAGCTACCAAACAAAATTAAATTAAGGAGAAAAACACAGTACAGTACAGACTAAAGTTTTTTTTTTTTTTTTGTTTTTTTTTTAATAGGAAAGCCTCTAACTCAAATGGCTAGCCTATAAGAAGATAGAAGGAAAGCCTCTAACTTAAATGGCCAACCTGACAGGAATAAGGAGAAAGGGGGGGGGGAAGAGGGAGAACTCTCTAAATTAAACGAGTTATAAAGGGATGGGAAGGAATCTACAAATACACACTTACCAACATAACAAATATATGACTAACAACTAACAAAATTCCCTAGGAAAAAGACTATTTCTAGTAAAGAAGTTCTATAAAAAAACTATATACAAGCCTGAGCCAGAAAAACGACACTTCACAGCTGAAGCGGCAAATGAGATCTGGGTAGCTAGCGCTGGGCATCAGCTCTCGAGCTATAGAAGATGGCAGAGTCAGAGCAGAGGATTGGCTCCGATCCCAACCAGCAAGAAAGAAGGCGAGATAGACAACTTAACATCACCACTGTTGCTGGTGGGTCTTGATGCAGAGAAAGCACTGGACAGAGTAAGCTGGGACAAGTAGGGCTATGGAAGCATTTGCATTCCCTGATAAAATTATAAGTTTGATAAGGAGGATATGCAAGGGATTGGAGGCGAAAACCGAAGTGTATGGGGTCCTCTCTGATAATGTCTGCTTGAGCCGAGGAACCAGGCAGGGGTGTCCCCTTTCCCCTTTGTTATTTGCATTTTATTTAGAACCACTAGCAAATAAAATAAGGGACTCAAGAGATTGAAGAATGCAATTAGTATGGTAGTCAAGAAAAGCTGGCTCTATTTGCAGATGATATAATTTTATTCCTGACAAAACCAGAGAGAGACATTATAGCCTTGTGGTGGAACATTTTTAGACAGTTTCAAATCTTTTCGGGATACAAAATGAATAAAGCTAAAACAAAGGCAATATTGGTAAATTATGTACCCACACATGTATTGGTTCAGCAATATCCATATTTATGGGGACATGATAAAAATTAAGTACTAAGGAGTATAGATTAATAATTATTCCTGCGTGGCAGCTAAGGATATGTGGGAAGAGACTAAACAAAAAGAATTCAAAACCTGAGAAATTGGCAGCTCTGTAATATGGATTTGTATAGCATGATACAAGCATTTAAAATATTTTCAGCCCCTTTAGTCTTATACATAGGTCAAGCATATTTTTATCAACCAGAGAAGTTGTGGAGAGCAATTAATAGAGAGCTGAAGGATTTTTTGTGGGAGGGGAAGACAGCAGGAGTCAAGTGGGATAAGCAAATTCTTCCAACAGAGCAAGGCAGACTGGATTACTCAATTTGAAAGGGTATTTCAGAGCTACACAGTTAAGGTTCTTATGCCTAGCACGAGCAGAAACCTATACTTCAAAGTGGAAAGGGATGATGATTAAATGAAGGGAAGCTCAAGAACAAGGAGAAACTGGGATTTTGGATGCAGATCTTTAAGGAAAATAACAATGATCATACAGAATATTATATTCATAAAGTAGCAGAACGTATTCTAAGCCAACATGAGAATAGAGGAAGAATTTTCTGCAGAAAGGGATGACTGCAATTGAGGATACAGAAAATAGGCAAAAGGGGCAGAAACTTACTGGAGAAAACTGTCAAAGAAACCAAGGTTTTGGGAGCAAATAACTACAAAGGTAAAGGTAACAGATGAGATGGGAAGATGCCAAGAATTTATTTGAACTGCAGGTTAGAGACTGCTTCTCTATCAAGGATCGATATCAGAGCATAGGCAAAGAGAAAGAAATGGGGGGGGGGGGGTTGTCCTACACGAAAGACAAGCATTGGCAGAGTTTTTAGTAGAATCTAGAACACAAGCTGCCATTAGAAAAGGAGTAACTAGTAGAGCATATAAAATATTGCATAAGAACTGTAAGAATCATATAACCAGAAAAGAGGTACAGCAAGAGTGCAATCTACGAATAAAACTAGTACAAGCAATAACGAATTCACCCAACAAAGGATGAAACAGGTTTAAAAACCACAAGTTAATGAAAAATTTTGAGTGCTTTCATCCCTGACAAACCAGGGACGTCATCAGATTCTAACATTTATTACAAAATGTGTCCTTTCAGTATATATTTA
Organism: Protopterus annectens; assembly: GCF_019279795.1. Classification (NCBI taxonomy): domain Eukaryota; kingdom Metazoa; phylum Chordata; order Ceratodontiformes; family Protopteridae; genus Protopterus; species Protopterus annectens. The sequence goes on along the minus strand of NC_056748.1, from coordinate 620,197,492 downwards.
TTTAAATCCATCCTTTGTATGTGAAATACTTGTGTCTAAATAATTTATCCTTGCCTCTTGACATTCATAAGTAAATAATAAAAAATTGGTACTCTGATTTAAATACCTCATAAATTTACACACTTTTTATTTTTCCCCTTTCCACAAGATAAATATGTCATCCAGAAATCTGATATATAAATGAATGTAACACCAAAATTCACTATTGAAAACTATTTTCCTTTTCCCATCCCAAAGAACAATGTTGGCGTATGTTGGAGCGCACACCACCCACATCACCACCCCCTTAATCTGCTGGAAATATTGCCCTTAGAAAAATAAAAAAGAAGTTCTGTACTAACCATAACATTCCATGTTTGTAGTCCATCTCACCCTTCATTCTTACATATAGGATCGGAGCCAATCCTCAGCCCTGACTCGGCCTGTTTACAAGCTGGAAGTCTTCTAGTTGGCTCGTGGCTAGGTAGGTATCTCATGGTGCACCAGTACAATCCCCAGATTGTGTTTGCTGCTAACTAGGAAAGAAAATAACTATACCAAATAAGCCAATACTAAAAGGTCTCCATAAAAAGGATAATATTTTTCAGTCTCCAGGTACTTCCAGGCTGGGGGTAGGTGGGTGGGTTCGTACGAATGAAGGGTGAGATGGACTACAAACATGGAACGTTCTGGTGAGTGCATAACTTCTTTATGTTCTGTAGTCCTGTCTCATCGTCATTCTTGCATATGGGACAGCGTCTTTATTCTTGGGTGGCTCAAGGAAAAATATTCCTGAGTACCGTGGAACCAAATGAAGCCCTACCCCTGGAAGTTAAATCCAATTTACAATGAGTAATAAAAGTGCGAGGGGTAGCCCATGTAGCTGCTGCAAAATATTATCAAGTGGAACCCTGGCTTGAAAGGCTGCAGAGGTAGACTGAGATCTGGTAGAATAAGCCTTGATTTTTAAAGGGTAAATGTCTACCCTCAGAATTGTAAACATAAGCTGTACAGCTAGAAATCCAATGTAACTGTGTCACTTTGGAAAGTGATAAACCTAACCTGGATTCAGAGAAAAAAACGAATAATTGATTTGATTTCCTGATTACCTTTGTCTGGTGCAAATAAAAACGTAATTGTCTATGGACATCCAGTTGATGAAACTTGTATTCAGCTGCGTTTGAATGATTTGGAAAGAACACCGGAAGCTCTATGGATTGATTCAAAGTGGCATGTGAACAGACCTTGGGGACAAAGGAGGAATTAGTATGAAGGAACACCCTGTCCTTGTGAAAAACCAGATAAGGTAGTTTAACAGACAACGCTTGCAACTTTGCCACCTGTCTGGCTGACGTGATAGCTACCAGAAAAAGTTGTCCAAGAAAAGGAATTTCAAAGAAGATGAATGGGAAGGCTCAAAGGGTGGAGAAGTCAATTTGGACGACACAAAATTTAAACCCCATGAGGCAACAGGTTCTTGATGGGGGGGGGGGGTCTTAAAGTAGCACCTTTAAGGAAGGTTTTGCACAGCTTATGTGACATCAGATTTGAATCTTGAAAACCTAGATAAAAGTTTGAAATCGCTGCCAGTTGAACTCTGATAGTGGCAGTCGCAGATCCCTGGTGAAAAAACTCAGACAGGAATTCCAAAACCACTGGAATGGAGGCAGTGTAAGGATCAACATTCAGTTTCTCCGCCAAGATAGAGAATCTTCTAAATTTGCTGGAATATAGTCTCCTAGTAGAAGGTTTATGAGAAGACGCAAGGATATGAGTCACGTGGGGCGAGAAGTCGTGAAGCCTGACTAGGGAGGGAACTGGAGTAGTCACACTGTCAAACTGAGGGTATGTAATGAGGGATGGAGCGAACCTGACATGAGTCAACAGGTCTGGAGCTGGGTCCAGGATCCAAGGATTGTTCAGGAGAAGAGGCCCGAGGAAGGGGAACCAAACCTGACGAGGCCAGTAAGGAGCAATGAGGATAATTTTGCTTCCCAGCCGTTTCCCTTTCTGAATAACCTTGGGAAAGGGAGGAAAAACATACAGGAGACCCAGGGGCCAATAGTCATCATATTTGGGTTATCTGCTTGCATTAGCCCTCAGTCGGCCTGATTATCAAAGTCTTGGGTCTTGCATCGGTTGCTGTCTCATCTTCCATGACGTCAGGTACTCAGAGGTACAAAGCATGCAGCCAATGCCATTACATCAGTTTTTCTTTCCCCAATTGTAAGGTGCCCCCCTTGGTGAGAAGCAATTAAATATATATATATATATATATATATATATATATATATATATATATATATATATATATATTATACAAGGTTATACTTCTAACAAAAAAGCAAATACAACAAAAAGCTTTTAAGTATAGTAGAGGAGAATAGAGGTATAGACAAAAGAAGTTAGGGGGGTGGAGGGAGGGTAACCAGGACTGCAACAGTGAATGCACTAGAACATCTACATTTATGATAAGTGTACACAACTGTACTATGTTCTTTGTGTTTCACTGTTGCAGTCATCACATTTGGGAAGATTCCCAAAGCTAAGAATGGGAGGAGGAATTTAGATAGCATTAGGACCAGCTATAAGGCCCTGCAAGACTGCAGTGGCAAAGCCAGCTCTGGATTTTGAGAAAATTGGCAAATAGTAATGCTTGGTGAAAGTATGTACAGAACTCCAGGTAGCAGCTTCTAGGATGTCTCTGGTAGAGACACCTCTGCGAAAGGCTGTAGAGGTAGTTGCAACCCTGGTTGAATGGGGTCTAATCCCCTGTGGGATAGGTTTTCCATGGTGCTTATACAGAAATTAATGCAATGGCCTATCCATTTAGAAATGGTTTGCTTTGAAATAGCCTTCCCCTCTGCCCCTGCAGCAAATGTCACCAGCAGTTGTTCACATTTCCTTTGAAGTTTAGCCCTGTCCAAGTAAAATCTAAGTTGTCTGTGCACATCTAAGGAGTGTAGTATCCGTTCCCCTTTGTTCTGTGGATTAGAAAAGAAGGTTGGCAAATGAATGGACTAATTAAGAGCCACACTGAATACCACCTTGAGCATGAAAGAGGGATTGGTCCTGAGGGACACTCTGTCTGCATGAAAGATGATGAAGGGCTCCACTGCCATAACAGCCTGTAATTCAGATACCTTTCTTGCTGAAGTGATTGCTAAAAGGAAAGCTGTTTTCCAAAAAAGGAATTTTAACTCTGCAGTTGCAGCTGGCTCAAAAGGAGGAAGAGTGAGTTTTTCCAATACAAAATTAAGGTCCCAGGCTGGGATTGGGGCTCTCCTGGGTGGTCTTACGTTTCTGGCCCCTCTGAGGAACTGCTTGAGCAGTGGGTGAGAAAAGAGGGGTGGTTCTGTGTTGTAATGAGCTGAAATGACTGAGGCATGAATTTTGATGGAGGAAAAAGAAAGGCCCTGGTGAAGCATCTCAGTTAAGTATTGAAGAATCTGAGGTAAATTGGGTGCTGCTGCGGCTATCCCTTGAGTTTGGCTCCAAGCACAGAATCTTTTCCATTTTTAAGCATAAGATTTTCTAGTACTAGGCCTCCTTGCCTCCAAAATGACATCCAACACTTGTTTACTGAGGGATGGTAACGGAGAGATTAGGTAATTAGCCAGGCTGCCAGGTTCAAGGTTTGAAGCTGGGGGTGCTGAATCTGGCTCTCCTGCTGAGACAGCAGGGTAGAGGCCTGAAGTAGGGGCCATGGGGCCAGCTGTGACACACGGCACAAGAGGGGGTACCAGTGTTGGCGTGGCCAGTCTGCTGCAATCAGTATCACCCTTGGTTTGCCCCGTTTGATCTTTAGTAGTACTTTGGAGAGGAGAGGCAGAGGAGGAAAGGCATAAACTGATAAGATTTTTCCAGCTGAAGGACAGAGCATCCACTTTCCAAGCTTGTTTGTGGAGAGTCCTTGTGGAGAGTTTGTCCAATTGGTAGTTCTGGGGACAGGCAAACAGGTCTATATCCGGGACCCCCCATCAGGAATCAACATCATTTTCTGTTTAAGCAATCCAGTAATATGCTGCTGATACTTTAACATATGAAACTGGCAATTTAAGGCCCTGATGGCCAAGGTTGCAGAGGTGTATACCTTCTTACCCCATTTATTCAGGGCCCTGGAATCTCTATCAGAGGGGGTAGGATTTTTGGCAGTAGTAGCCTTAATGCCCTTTGGTCCCTGTGAAATGGTGTCAGGATCCACAGGAGGATTTTTAAAAAGGAACTTGTAAGAATCAGGAACCCTTTAATATCTATCAGGTTTTCTGGGAGCAGGAGGTAGAGAGTCAGGGGCCAAGCTAGATTCCAAAAAGGCATCATCAACCATGTCCAGCACAAGAGAAAGAAATCTCTAAGCCTCTTTTTAGAATCAGAGTGTAATCCTAACTTTCCCAGTGAAAATGCTCCCTAAGAGTATGCAGGGTTTCACCAAAAGAGAAATCCTCTGGGGGGGGGGGGGGGAGCAGAGCCCTCTGTATCAGAATCCTCATAGGTAGATAAGGGTAAATCCTGGTCATCAGAGATGAAAGAAATTTCAGAATCCTGGTCAGAAGCATCATAAGCAAATTCAGTCCTAGGTCTCTCAGAGAGAGAAGGTTGGCTTCCCCTGATTAAAGTAACAAGGTCTTCAGCCATTCTTATTTTTTTTTAGGCATAGAGGCCTGACCATGCGGGTCTGGGTGCCAGATAATTAGGCATGGTTCAAGTTTTAGGCCTACAAGAAGATGATGGCGTTGGTTTAATATGCAAGTCAGTAGGCCTGAATACACCCTCAGAAGCCAGTGCCTGCACAGCGGCTCCGGACCCATCCAAGGTAGAGACATCCACAGGTTCCACAGTTGAAGCATCTCGCGGCATACCGGACTCCGAATGGGTCTCAGTAGAGGCCTGCGAATCTGAAGTAGCTGGTATCAGGGGCTGCGAAAGCGCCTCACTGAGTACCGGCGAACTGGTGGCTAACTTAGGAGAAGCATCGTCGGCAGCTTTGGACCTAGGCGGCCTGTCTTTATCTTTGCGTTTTTTCGGAATGACAGTAGTCGGGTGGCTTACCGAAGACTTATCTGGATAATTGAACAGAGTACCAAAATATTTAGAAGCGAAAATGTACCAACAAAGAATAGTTTGTGGTTTAAATAAGGCACAAAACCAACAGCGAGGTACGTCGTGGTCAGAGCCTAGGCAAGGAATACAGAACAAATGAAAATCTTTGAGGTATTTGCTTTCCACCAGAAATAATCAACTTTTACTGACATCGGTTTAGAGCAAGAAAAAGTTTCCCCAACGAGGTACTTAGTTTTAGTTGAAGACTTTGGTTCTGAAACTCCAAAAAAAGAAGTTATGTAGCAACCATAACGTTACATGTGAGTTGTTCCATCTCGCCTTCATTCATCACTGATGGATTCGGAGCCAATCCTCGGCTCTGACACGGCCGACTAGCAGGCTCAAAGTTTTCCAGTAGCTCGAGACCCCACCCCTTATCCCATAATGCACTGCTGGAATTACCTCAGATCTTGTTTGCTGCTTACCATATAATAGTACAATAATTATTCTGCCTAGGAATGAATACACTTTGAAAAACCAGGATGAAGACAGCCTCCAGGTCAACTGCCAGCCAGGAGGGGGAAGGAGGGAGGGACGTGAGAATGAAGGTGAGATGGAACAACTCACATGTAACGTTATGGTGAGTACATAACTTCTTTATGTGAAGTTGTTCAATCTCGCCATTCATTCATTCATCACCGATGGGTACCGTCCCTAGCACCCTGATCTTGGGTGGCTCACGGAAGTACACTCTTCAGAACCGTAGAACCAAATGAAGCCCTGTCCCTGGAGGACATATCCACTTTGTAATGAGTTATAAAAGTGTGAGGTTTAGACCATGTGGCTGCTGCAGAGATGTTATCCAAAGGCAATTTGGCTTAAAAGGCTGACGCGGTAGAAACTGCTCTGGTTGAATGAGCCTTTACCTTACTGGACAAGGGCATATTATGACAAGCATATGTATAGGTGAAGCAATCTGACAGCCATTTAGACAGGGTTGTTTTAGCAACTGGTTTACCTTTCCTGGTATCAGAAAAAGACACAAAGAGCTGATCTGATTTCCTAACGTATTTTGTTCTGTCCAAATAAAATACAAGTTGTCTATGAACATTGAGTTTATGCAACATATATTCCAATTTGTTGGTATAATCAGGGAAGAAAACAGGCAACTCAATGACTTGATTAATGTTAACCTCAGAACATACTTTGGGCAGAAAGGATGGATTTTGTCCTGAGAGATACTCTGTCAGCATGGAAGACCATGTAAGGGGGCTTGATGGAAAGGGCTTGGAGCTCTGACACACTACGGGCTGAAGTGAATGCTATTAAGAAGATAGTTTTCCATGACAAAAATTTTAGTTCACAAGATGATGCAGGCTCAAATGGAGGAAGAATGATACGAGATATCATAAAATTCAAATTACAGGGGGAATAAGGTGTCTTCACTGGAGGCCTTATGTGAAAGGAACCTTTTAGAAAAGGCTTAGACAATTGGTGAGCCATAATATTCGAACCATCAATTCCTAGATGGAAATTAGATATAGCAGCTAACTGTACTCGCACCGTAGCCGCCGCTGCTCCTTTGTTGAAGATTTCTGTCAAGAATTGTAAGATAGAAGACAATGGTACTTGATAAGGGTCAATGTTGTGGGAAGAAGTCCAAATGGAAAATCTCTTCCACTTACTACGATACAATTTTCTGGTGTAAGGTTTATGGGAAGCCAACAAAATCTGACTAGTGTCACTGGAAAGATTGTAGAACCTGGCTATGCAGGGAATTGGAGCAGCCAAGCAGTTAGCTTCAGTGTCTGCAATGATGGGTGAAGATCCCCTGACGTTTGTGCCAACAGGTCCAGAACTGGGTCCAGGATCCATGTATCTTCCAGAATATGATGGTAAAGAAACTGGAACCAAATCTGCTGAGGCCAATGAGGGACTATAAGGATGATTGTCCGACCCAACGACTTTGCTTTCTGTAAGAATTTGGGTATCAGGGGAATTGGTGAAAATGCATAGATAAGACCCAGGGGCCAATTGTGGACAAGAGCATCCCTCGGGGAGTGACCTGGCATGAGAATCAGGGCAAAATAGCTTCTGCATTTGTTGTTGATGTGACTGGCGAGCAGGTCGCAGGAAGGCTGGCCCCACTTGCGGAAGATCCTGTCCGCAATCTCTTGTTTGAGGGACCATTCGTGGGGCAATAAGGTTGCTCTGCTCAGTCTGTCCGCTATGACGTTGGATATGCCCGGGATGTACATTACCAACAGAAAGCGCTGGGATGACAGTGCCCACTGCCATACGCTGAGGGCTTCTCGGCAAAGGGGATAAGACTTGGTCCCGCCTTGTTTGTTCAGATACCAGACCACTGACATGTTGTCCGTCTATATTGCAATTGTCCCTACAGGAAGAGAGTCCTGAAAGTATTGCAACACTAGAAGTACTGCTCTCATCTCCAGGACACTGATATGCAGATGTGATGCTTGATCTGTCCATGTGCCTTGGGCAGTCTTTCCCTGAAACCCCCCCCCCAATCAGGGAAGCATCCGTGGTCACAGTGGCAACTGGAGGGGGGGGCCATGAAAGGGCGTCCTACCGTGACACGAAGAGACGTCAACTACCACTGAAGATCCTTCTTGCAGGAATTCGTTATCAGGATCATGTGACTCATTGGAAGTTTTTGGTAAGACGACTGCATGAATAGAAGCCATTGAAGAATTCTCATATGCATCCTTGCTAATGGGATTGCTAGAATAGCTGCCGCCATCAGTCCTAAAACTTTCAATACCTCTGCTGCTGGTGCTCTGTTCATTTGATATCAGGGACATGGATGTGTTGGCGAAGAACAGAGATTATTTCTGGCGGGAGGTGGAGAGTGGTGGTTGACATGTCTAGTTCTGTCCCTATAAAAACGATATGCTGCGATGGCAACAAGGCAGACTTTTCGAAGTTGACTGTAATGCCTAGCTGACCACAGAGTGTCAGAGTAGCCTGTCTCACTTGAAGAAGTTGATGCCTGGTGGTGTAAGGAGCCAATCGTCTAGATACTGAAACACCTGGAATCCTTGACGCCTCAGGTGAGCCGTGACTACTGCCATGCACTTGGTGAACACTCTGGGGGCTGTAGTGGGACCAAAGGGCAGAGCTCGGAATTGATAATGATTGGCTCCCAGCCAGAAACGCAGGTGATCTCCGGATGGTCTGGCCATCTTTATGTGGTAGTATGCATCCTTGAGATTGATTGAGCACATCCAATTGTCCTTCCCCAAGAACAGGAGTATGGACTGTAGTGTGACCATTCGGAGCTTCTCTTTTCTCACAAATTGGTTGAGTCTGCTGAGATCCAAAATGGGTCTCCAGTCCCGTTTTCTTTGGAACCAAAAAAACCTTGAGTAAGATCCGAATCCTGTCTGGTCTGCTGAGACTGGCTGGATGACTCTTTCTAGTAATCGGCGCACCTCTATTGCTGCTTGTCCCATGTGACTGAGTGGAACATCCAGGATTTTTATGATGCAAAGAGGCTGGGTGGAGAACGGTATGAAATACCCTCTGGAAATGATACTTTGTACCTAACTGTCATTTGTTATATTTAGCCAGGCTTTGGGGTACAATGATAAGCGATCCCCGACTGCCTCCAGAGTAGGACAGCCGAGCCTCTCTTCAGGAGCACTAGTAGGATTGACCAGAGAAGTGATCTCTGTCACCCTAGTGTTGCAGACCCCCTCTGCCGCAAGGGTGGAGTCTTCCATTGAACCCCCCTCTTCTGCCTCTGTAGGGGGGGCTCTCCATGTGTGTCTTGAAAGACTCCTTGGGCTTTCCGGAACCACATCTTTCCTCCCATCTGACCTTTGGGAAAGGGTTGAGTGGGGGTGGAAAAACAGACTCCAACGGGCAGAGTCTTTCCTTCTTGCTCTCACCTGGTCAAAGTCTCCTTCACCTCTGCCCCAAACAAAGATGAGCCGTCAAATGGGGTATTAGTAAAAGAAGACTTGAAGGGTTCCTCGAAGGAAAAGAGTCGCATCCAAGCATGACTACGAAGAGCGATTACTGTACCTGCGGCTCTACTCGAACCATCAGCTGCGTATGATACGAGATGCATGGATGAGTTGACTATCGAATTGAGGGTAGAGAGCTGAGTGGCAATCTTATCGAATACACTCGAAGCTACAGCACCCTGAAGAGCATCTCCCAAATCCTTAAGGAGATCTCTCTGCAGTCTGGTAAAGTGTGTCAAGTAGTTCAGTGATCTCAGTGAGAAAGTCGCTGAACTGAACATGCGTTTCCCATATTTATCCATGATCCTAGATTCTCTGTTAGGAAGATGGATAGATGAGGAAGTCTCAGACATTTACTTTTTGGTGGCTGCCACCACCACCATGGCATCAGCAGGGACTCCCCTTGGTCAAAAAGGACTTATCCACAGGGGCTGAAATAAACTTATTAGGCCTCCTAGGAACAGGTTCCATAGATTCTGGAGACTCCTACGCCCTACGAGACACCAGATCCATAAGCTCATCGTAGGGCGGAGATACCCAAGAGGTGAAAGGTTGAGACCCAAATGCCTTCAGGAGAACTGACTTGTTCTCAGTAGGGCTCTTGGACTGCCAATCACCCCTCTGCCTAAGAATTTCAAGAATCTACGCAAAGGAGATGTCCTCAGAGGGGGATCTGGGGGACCCTTCTGATTCATCCAGGTCGGTGTCTGATGTGACAGACTCCTGGGGGAAGAGTCCAAATCCTTCCTTTTGCATAATCTCGTCCTGGGAACCTCTTCAGGGGGAACTTGTGGAGAGGTCTCAGAAAATCAGGGAGAGCCCTGTGGGGCTACCTGAGGCTGTGGGTCTCTACACTTGGGATGACTGGAGGAAACAGACACAGGCACTTCAGGGGAAGAAGAGGCTAGACCTTGAGATGAGGAAGTCTTGGGAGACCACACTCGCCTCATGGCATCGAATGCACCTCAGCTCCGATGAGAAGGAGTCGATAGCTCCGACAGAGCCGCAATCTCCTTCCGCACTGAAGCCGTGGGCTCAGAGCCAGAAATAGGAGCCGAGCTCACCCGAGCAGAGGCCCCGAGAGGAAGAGTCGGGCACCAAGTCAGTGCGGCTATCCTCCCTGGACTCGACCGGAGACTGTCGGCACCAAGAACGTCCGAGCAGATGTAGCCGACGACACAGGGCAGGTGTCTGCTCCAAGGGATCCACAATCATTAGGTCGGCCTCCTCTGGCTCCGCAGGTCTGGTATGGCTCGGAGGAGGAGGAGCAGACAATTCTGGTGGTCTTCGGCTCCGACTGTTGTGTCTGAGCCGACAGCAATTTAACTAGGCCGGGTGCCTTTAAGAGTTTCTGAACCAGCCGGTCCATACCCAGATCAGATAGGCTGACAGAAGACCTGGAAGAGTGGACATATGGAGACAACTGGAGCAATATGGATGGAGGTTTTTTGGCAACCGGTATCAAAGCTGTGTCCTGGTTCCAAAAAGAGCAGACTGTCGGCTCCGAAGGCAGTGGAGTCGAAGTCACCACACACTCTGACCTTCTTCCTTTTTTGGATCTAGAATCAGTGGAAGACTTAGATTTAGATGATTTACTGGTTCCATCCTGGTCAGACAATGCCTCAGAAAAAGCCGTGTTTGATGATACCCTTATCAATCAATTTCCTCTTCCTTGCTGCTAACACTCTTGTCGAAAAGGAGTGACATATACTGCAAGACTCTTGCAGATGTACCTCACCCAAGCAGTAAACACACTGTACATGGGCATCTGTGACTGACATTTTCTGTCCGCAGTATGGGCATTTTTTAAACCCAGACTTTGGATGTTTGTCTTTTTCTTCAGACCTTACACAACTCAAGCACACTATTTAACTATGAGCTGTTTTCAGCTAAGTACCTCACACAAACACACACACAGCCCAAAAGGGACATTGACAACTAAATAATTATAAACAATAATAGGTTCATAGGTTATTACTAGGCTATCAGCCCTAGGGCCTAAACAAGCCTAGCCATAACAATTCCCTGACACTATTTACTTCCCTGGACCCTTGGCTAGCAGGGTGACTGACATGATCCCTGGGGTGAATTTCCTTTCTCTCATCCAATAGTCAAGGTACCTTTTGAAAAGGGCCAAAGAGGCACTCTGACATGTATGGGCAATCTATTCCATAATATGGGGAGTCTCTGGGTCAGGAACCTATCCCTCCAGCATGTTTTGTTTATTGTGATGACAAGGTTTAGATCCCTGGAGCGTGTGGCTCTGAGGAATTGGGATTTCTTTAAGTGTTGACATGGCCTTGTATGTTAAGCAGAGATCGCCTCTGAGTAGACTATATGCGACAGAGTATAGCTGGAGTTTTTTAAGGCAGTCGGCGTACAGCATCTGCTTTAGGCCTGTGATTCTTTTAGTGAGGTATTTCTGCAGCTTTTCCAGTTGCAGATGTCTTGAGAGGGACATAGCAAACGAGGCGTATTCTATAATGGGTCTAATGAGGGATGAGTACAGTGGGACAATGACCTCCTTTTTTCTGGTTGAAAAGCCCTTAGTGATGAGGTGTGCCACATAGAAGGATTTCCTGACTGATGTGGCGATGTGGTTACAGAAGGTGAGACCACTGCCCACCTGTGTCTCTAAGTCTCTTATCACACTTTCGGTGTTTAGTGTACTGCCACCTATATGGTAATTCACGGGTACATGTTTTTTCCCAAAGGGATAACTATACATTTCTTGGCATTGAGCTTGAGCCCATGGCTCTGGCACCAAGCATCTGTTTCTGTTGGACCCTTTTGTAGAGTATCCACATCATTTGGGGATTTAATAATGGCTCCCAGTTTGCAGTCATCTGCGAACTTTGTTAGCCAGAGTCTTAATGTTGGCCTGTACTTCAGAGAAGTAGATGCCAAACAAGAGCGGTCCCAGGACTGAACCCTGAGGTACTCCACTTGTCACTTGTCCGGAGCTGGATTTGGTCTCGGCTACTTTTACAGTGTGGGTTCTATCAGTATGCCAGTTAGCAACCCATTGGGTGACGTAGGGATTAATGTCCAGCTTAGTAAATTTATCTATGATTCCAGAGTGGGGGATGGTGTCAAAGGCCTTGGCAAGGTCTAGATAGGCTGTGTGGACCACCTTACCCTTGTCCATGGCTCTGGAGACTGATTCAAAGAAGTCAATCAGGGTCAGTAGACAAGATCGGCCCTTCACGAACCCAAACTGGGTGGGGTCCAGTGTTTGAAGGTTGCCAATGTCTTCGTTTATAAGTTCCATGATAATACGCTCTATGGCCTTGAAGATAAGGCTAGTCAGACTGACGGGACGGTAGTTTCCGGGATTCAAGGTGGATCCCCCCCTTGTGAAGTGGGATAACTGTAGCTCTGCGCCACTCAGTGGGCACGAAACCTGAGGTGAGGCTATAATTAAACATGACACTTAGGTGAGGTGCCAGTTCATATTGTAGTTCATGTAGTACACAGCCCGGGATGTCATCTGGTCCCATGAATGCTGTATTCTTAGCTTTGGAGATTGCGTTTTTTTACCTGTGTGGCCGTGATTACCAGAATTTGGCAATCTTCCGGTATTAAGATGGGCCATTTAGAGGGTGAGAGGGGGGTGAAGTTGGCACTGAATCAATCTGCCAGGATATTGGCAATATCCTTGGGATCAGTATATTTAATGTCATTCTGTTTTAGCTCAGAGTAGATCTGAGCATTGCCATTTAGATTCTTGACAGTTATAGAATGCCTTGTGGTTGTCTTTGGAATCTGTCACAATTTTATTTTCATAACTAGCTTTGGAGGATTTTATGAGGGAGTTTTTTGCATCCTGGAATTTTCCTCTTTTCTGCAACAGTTTCTTCCTTTTGTTGTAAAGTTTGTTTATGGAAGGGGACCACCAGATTGGCTTCCTTTTTGTGGAGGAGAGCATTTTGGTTCTATTTGACATGGCACAATTCATGCATCAGTTGATGTGCTCGTACAGTGCCTTAGTGTAGGATTCAGCAGTTGAACTTTCAGTTCCCGTCTGCATGGGTGTCATGAAGTTTGTCACTTCTGACTTGAGTAGCATGAAGTTGGCTTGAGAAGTTTTTTATGGAGGTTTCCTTACTGGGGGGGTGGCGGTGGGATGTGGATGTTAAGGGTGACTAGCTTATGGTCAGACTTGACTAACGATGGGGTGACCATAGGTGTGGAGCCTCGATTTCCCATGTTGGTAATGACCAGGTCTAGGATATTGGATCCCCTGGTGGGACTATGGATTAGTTGATCCAGGGCGTTGGAATTTATGAATTTCAAGAACCGTTGGGCAAAGGTGTTGGTACATGAGTAGTTTTCCCAGTTAATGGCAGGGTAGTTAAAATCACCCAGTATTAGGGTGTTTGGTTCTATCTTAATATTTTCCAGTATGTTTAGAAAGGTGTAGTGAGAATCTTGGGGTATGGTGGGGGATCTGTAGCAAGCTACAATTTGGATTGCAGTCTTACCTAGTGTTAGTTGCACCTGGAGAATTTCAGCCACATTGTGTTGGGCAACTAGAAATCCAAAATCAATAGACCCAAAAGGGAACACTGACTAATCACTAAAGAAGGGATCCTAAGGCCAAAGGGCTGAAGGCAAGATATATAATATTGAGGGAAGGGGTATGAACACAGAAAAACTACTGTCTACTAGCTAGTATATCTGCTATTAAGAACAGAACAAGGATATATAAAAATTAAAAAATATAACTTGCTGAAAGTTGAAAAGCTCCCAATAAATCTCGAGCCAAGCTGGAAACCAAGAGATCCGTGCTGCAGCAAACTAGATCTGAGGTCATTCCGGCAGTGCATTATGGGATAAGGGGTGGGGTCTCGAGCTACTAGAGAACTTTAAGCTTGCTAGTCGGCCGTGTCGGAGCAGAGGATCGGCTCCGAACCTATCAATGATGAATGAACGGCGAGATTGAACAACTTTACTTCGAAAATTTCAGGAGTCGGCCGACCAGCACTTGCGAACTGCTTCTGGCACTGCACAGCAAGAAAGACTGATGTAATGGCGTCAGCTGCATGCTTTATATCCCTGACTACCTGACGTCACGGAAGATGAGACAGCAACTGACGCAGGACATAAGACTTTGATAATCAGGTCGACTGGGGCTACTGCAAGCAGATAACCCAAATGTGATGACTGCAACAGTGAAACACGAAGAACATGTAGCTGCTGCATTTGGCACTGATTGGACTGGCAAAGAGGTAGCAGCAAGGCTGTCCCCATCTGCGGAAAATCTGTTCCGCTGTTTCCTGTTTCAGAGACCACTCTTGAGGCATAAGGATTGCCAGCTTTCACACTGGTTGTCCCTGGAATGTGCATTGCCACCAGAAAACGCTGGGAAGCCATCACCCATTTCCAAATTCACATGGCCTCTCAACACAGTGGGTAAGAACTGGTTCCACCTTATTTGTTAATATACCATACTACCGACATTGTCTGATTGTATTGCAATAGTCCCCAGAGGCAGAAGGTCGTGGATTGCTTGCAACGCCAGGAGCACTGCCCCCATCTCTAAAACATTGATATGCAGGTGAGCCTCGTGATCTTGCCATGTGCCTTGGACAGTCCTGCCAAGATAATGCCCCTCCCACCCTATTTGTGAGGCATCCGTGGTCACAGTAGCAATGGGTTGGGTGAGGGACAAATGAGGTGCCCATGGTTAACTGCCTGGGTAGTGCCCACCAAAGGAGGACCTTCTTGCAAGATTCTGTCAGCAGAATGTGAAGAGATAACGTGAGGTGCTGAAAAGACCACTGGGACAACAGGAGCCACTGAAGAATTCTCATGTGTAACCTGGCTAGTGGCACTAGTAATATGGTGGAAGACAAAGTCCCTAGAAGTTGCAGAATAATCTTGGCTTTGACCTTTCGTAAGGGAAGAAGACGCTGAATTTGAAGAACCAGATTCTGTGCCCTTTCAGCAGGAAGACGAGCCAACATGTCTACTGTGCCTATCCTCTGCGCCTATAAAAATCACAGACTGAGAGGGCAATAAGGCAGATTTTTCCCAATTTATAGAAATTCCAAGCTAGGTACAAAGCTGAAGAGTAGCGTCCCTGGCCTGAAAAAGTAGATGCCTGGAGGGAGCGGTCAAGAACCAGTGGTCCAGATACAGAAACACCTGGAATCCTCGACATCTCAGGTGAGCTGTCACTACTGCCATACATTTGGTGAACACCCTGGGGGCTGTGGTGAGACCAAAGGGCAGAGCACAAAACTGGTAATGACTGGCTCCCAGCCGGAAGCATAGATGACTCCTCGACGCCCTGTCCATTTTTATGTGGTAATAGGCATCTTTGAGCTCTATTGAGCACATCCAATTGTCTTTCCCTAATAACGGGAGTATAGACTGCAGTGTCATCATCCAGAACTTGTCCTTCTTTACTGAATCGTTCAATCTGCTGAGGTCCAGAATAGGCCTCCAGTCCCCTGTACGTTTTGGCACTAAAAAAAATCTGGAGTAAGTTCCGTATCCTATTTGGTCTGCTGGGACGGGCTGGAGGACTCTTTTTGACAGCAACTTGCTGACCTCCACAGTTGCCTGATCCCTGTGACTGGGTGGAACATCCAGGATCTTCTGGGAACAGGTGGAAGGGCAAAGGGTATGACATAACCTCTGGTAATAATTATTTGTACCCACTTGTCTTGACTGATACCCAGTCAGGCTTCTGGGTACAAAGAAATGCGACCCCCGACTGGCCCCAGAGAAGCACAGTCGGGCCCCACATCAGGAGCGCTGGTAAGGCCGGCCCCGAAAGGAATTGTGACCTCCCTGGTTTTGTGGACCACCCCTACCTCTAGTGCAAAGTCTACCATTTCCTCCTCCTCTGCCTTTGAAGGAGGAGTAACCCTGTGCATCCTGGAAAAACCTCTGGGACTTCTTGAACCACATTTTACTGCCCCTCTGACCTTTAGAGTATGGTCTAGAAGGCACAGTAAAACGTACTCCCGTGGCAGAGAGTTTTTTTCCTTCTTGCTCGCACCAGGTGAGTGTGCCTTTTACCTTGGATCCAAACAAGGAGGAACCGAAGGTGGCGTTGGTAAAGGTAGACAAACAGTTCCGCAAAGTTACACAAACGCATCCAGGAATGACGTCTCAGGGAAATTCCTGAACCTGCTGCTCTACTCGCTCCATCGGCTGCATACGAAATAAGCCGCATGGAATAGTTGACGATAGAGTTCAAGGTGGACAATTAGGCAGAAACCTTGTCAGGGACTCCCTCAGTATATGTATCTTGTAGAGAATCTCCTAACTCTTTAAGGAGATCTCTCTGAAGTCTAGTGAAGCGAGTAAGGTAGTTCAGCGACCAGAGGGTAAATGCCACTGAACTAAAGATACACTTCCTGTATCTGTCCATCGTTCAAGACTCTATTTGGCGGATGAACAGAAGAAGTCTCAGCTAGTTCCTTAGTAGCCGCCGCCACCACCATGGCATCTACGGGAACACCTTTAGACAAAAAATCTTTCTCAGGAGGGGCAGAAAGAAACTTATTCGGTCTCCTGGGGACTGGCTCCATGGCATCAGGAGTATCCCACACCTTTCGACTAACTAGCTCCATCAGTTCGCCAAAAGGTGGAGACACCCAAGAGGCTGAAGGCTGAGACCCGAAAGCCTTCAGGTACACAGACTACTCATCAGAAGGGGTGACAGTGGGCCAGCCGCACCTCTGCTTAAGGATTTCCAGGATGTCTACGAAGGAGACATCAGAGGATGACTTGGGGGACCCTTCCAACTCCTCGAGGTCAGTGTCAGAGGTCAGAGACTCATCCTGGGAGTCTACATGCTTCCTCTTACATGTTCTCTTATGTGGGGTATCCTCAGAAGGACATTCCAGGGAGGTCTCGGAAGAGTGGGGGTCACCAGCTGGTGGCTCCTGAGGCTGAGGGTCTCTGCTGTCCATAGAGGGGGTAGGAGCGGAGACAGAAGTAGGTGCTTTAGGGGGAAGTGTGCCGACACCTCTGGTAGAAGCGGACGATCGGGACAGTACACATCATCTCGAATGCCGACCTCTCCGGCACCAAAGACCTCCCCGGCTCCGAGGAGACCGAGGATACCATCAGCTCCAGAGCTATCAGCTCGAAATAGACATAGGGTCTGAACTCAACCTAGCCGACGTGCCGAGAGGAAGACTCATAACCAAAGAAGTTTGGTTCCAAGCATCCCTGTCGGGGCCGACCGGGAAGCTTCGGCCCCTAGACACTACGGACGGTGCCAAGAGTGTCAGAGCAGAACTCGGCTCTGAAACAGTCACAGGGGAAGCTGGAGCTGAAGGTTCCACCAGTGGTACCAAACACTCCAGCTCTGAAAGACCAGCATGGCTCAGAGGAGGAATGATCACAGAGGGTTAAACGGACTCAAGTGGCTCCGGAACCTACTGGGTCAGAGCCAATAGCAATTTAGGCAAAGCAGATGACTTCAACGGTCTCAGCACTGCCCTCCCTACATCTTCTTCCCGATAAACTCCTGGAAAACCTGGATGACAGAGTAGGAGAGCATGATCTCTGAGGTATTGGAGATTTCAATATCGAGGCCGGTAGATGATCCATAGACCGGCACCGAGAAATAGTCTCAGTGGCCGGCTCTGAAGTACTTGGAACAGACCCTGTAATCACAATACTGCTCTCAGTCGGCACTGAGGCCTGTGAAGCTGATGAGACAGTGGACTTGTCTGATTTTGATATCTTAAGAGGTGGCTCCAAGACACCAGCCGGTGCTGGGGAGGGCTTCTTAGAGGATTTAGATTTTCCCTTGGTGGATTTTGAAGATGAGGAAGAGCTAGACAGATCTTCCTCAAAGGAAGGTTTAAGAAGACCTTTTAGGATGAGCTTGTTCTTCCTCTCCTGCAACACCCTAGGACTGAAAGCATGGCAAAATAAACAGGCCTCCTGTAAATAGATGGCACCCAAACAGTAAACACAATTACTGTGACCATCCGTTATGGACATTTTTTGAGAGCACTTAATACACTTCTTAAAGCCAGATGGCTTATGATCCTTACTCTCTCTAGACATTCGCGCAGAAAGGATACATGCAGACAGAGAAAAAGGAGAAGGAGGACTAGGTCCTCTAATTTAAATGGGCCTGGCCCTGTAGGAAGGAGAAAGACACCATGAGGACTACGTCCTCTAACTTAAACAGGCCTAGCCCAGCCAGGAAAGGAAACAAAGAAACTAGGTCTTCTAACTAAAACAAACCTAGAAATTTACAGAAAGTATAGAATTTCACACACACTCAAGCAGAAATATCAACAAAACAAGTGGGAATCCGCAAAAAACTCAAACTTATTCCAATAACTAACAGAACATAGTTCTGTTAACAATGATAGCAAATCAAACAATGCTAACCAATTAACAAGCGGGAAACCGCCAAAAACACTAGACTATCTTATTAGCACACACAGTCTAACAGTGCGCAGAAGGCGTCTACAACTACTAATTCTATGAGTATACAAAAACCAGCACACAGGATACCAATACTAAGCCAAAACAGGTCAAAAGGCCAAAGATTGCACCAAATGGCACAAGTATAAGCTAACTACACTAATAACTACGCTAACTGATTAATGATAAAGCAGTAACAGTTTTTACTACTTAAAAGCTAAACAGAGCCAAAAAATTTTGGAAAAAGTTAAAGTAAATGCAACACTTAGCCAGTGCCAAAGGGAAGCACGACTGAACTCATTGACATGGCAAACGACATCTGGGGATTGTACTGGTGCACCATGGGATACCTACCTAGCCACGAGTCAACTAGAAGACTTCCAGCTTGTAAACAGGCCAAGTTGGAGCCGAAGATCGGCTCTGATCCCATATCTAAGAATGAAGGTGAGACAGGACTACAGAACACTGACTGTTTTCCAATATTAGAGCCACCATTTCACAGATGAGGGTGATCTGATCGTGGGTTAAACTAGAACATGGAAAAAGGGTTCCTCAACAAAATCGAATCCCTCTACCTTAGGTAAAGGGATGATTATGAAACGAAGGGAAGCTCAAGAAACAAGTGGGATTTTGGATGCAGATCTTTAAGGGAAACAGTACAGTAACCATACAGAATATTCATAAAGTAGCAGAAAGTATTCTAAGTCAACGTGAGAATGGAGGAAAGAGTTTCTGCAGAAAGGGACAACTGCAATTAGGGACACAGACAATAGGCAACAGGAGGCTTGAATTTATTGGAGAAAACTGACAAGAAACCAAGGTACTGGAAGCAAATAACTAGACTGGGAAGGTAACAGATCAGATGGGAAGAATTTATTTGGATTGCAGGTTAGAGACTGCCTTCCCCATCAAGGACTGATGGAGCATAGGGAAAGAGAAATAAATGGGGGGGGGGGGTCCTACATGAAAGACCAGCACTGGTAAGAGTTTTTAGTAAAATCTAGAACAGAAGCTGCCATTAGAAAAAGAATAATTAGTACAGCATATACAATACTGCATGACAACTATAAGAATCAAACAGAGAAAGTTACAAAGGACTGGGAAGAGAGATTGCATAAGCAATTCACAAAGAAACAATGGGGGATATATGCAATAAAATCTAGATGATTTAAGATTTTTGATTAGAAAGGTTTACACATATTTTGTATACCCCAAGTCAACTCCAGAGAATTGTTCCTCAGGTAGACAGCAAATGTTTGAGGTGTGATGGGGAAGAAAGGGATAACTGGGAACATATTTTCCACGAGTGTAATGAACTGGCAGACTTTAAAGATCCCCTGCAGACTACTTTGTCGGAGATACTAGGTGAGCAAATTGGTGCAACTAGGCAAATGATTTTTCTGAGCTACGAGACAGAATCGGAATTGGCTAGACATAGTAAGATCTCAATCTAATTATGGTAGCTACAAAAAAAGCAATTACTAGAAAATGGAAATCAAGGTCTAAACCGACTGTACTACTAGTAGTGACCAACAGATTAAACAACTGGAATTGGGATCTTTACCAAACAGTATGCCAAATTACATAGGAAAAAATGGGAATTGTGGGAACAACACATACATGGGAGGAATGGGATTTAAAAGAAGGCAGGACTTGAATGAGCTATGTAATGTTTGACTGACAATAACTGGGTAGATTATAAGTGATGTACAATGTTTGCAACTAGGACTGTCAACATGGTTTATGATGTAAAAGGTCTGCAACTGGGATTATATCAATAGGGTTTGTTTTCATTTATATAAATGAATGATTGCCTATATCGTGACAATATACTAAAGATGCTTCTGGTTTAAAAAGAAAAAAGTATACAGTCTTCTTTAAATTAAAAGATCTCTCCATAATGGATTACGTGGGGGGGGGGGGGCACAAACAGTTGAAGGAAGTGGGCTGATTAAAGAATGGATGAGGTGTTCAAGTAGCATGATGTCTGGCAAGGGATCTTATGGGGGGGGTCAAAAAAGTGTGAGGAGTGAGCAGATAATGAATATAAGCAGGTATGGAATACTGCTGAGATACTATCAATGAAGCATTTGAAATAACGGAATGAAAAGAAAACCTGCAGATAGTAAACATTCAGAGGATAGGACTAATGAACCAGTACATGACAGACCTTCACACTGCTTCCCGAGTATATTCCTATTGCTGAAATCAATGAAGCTAAACTGAAACACCAACAAAATGCCTTGAGATGCCTTATGGAATACTTAATGTAGTACTCGTGCTTTTGAAAAATGAGCTAGTAAGACTCGCTTTTAAAATTTCAATACCAAATTAACAACTGTTTCTACTGAAGTAAAAAAAATGTGCATTTTTCAATAATTTGAAAAAATGTCTTTCAGGTTTAAAACTGCAGTAATGTATTCTAATACTTTTGCAAACCAGCTGTCAGTGAAACAGTTATAAAAAGTTACTTACTTATCTATTTCTACAGGACGTTTTTCACATGAATAGTTTAACCATCGTTGCACCCATATGTCATTTACTGTGCAGATCTGTTTCTCAAACTTATGGACTCTAAAATCCTCTGGTGTGTCTGAATTCTGAAATATAAGTGAATAGAACATGATATTTAAAATAGTACACTTATTTTAGGAACTGGGTCACATAAAGCAGTATAAAGAGTCAGCATTAATATTTTATATACCAGTTTGCTCTGAAGCAAACACTGAAAAATCTTTTACAATGAATCTTTTGTATTTTAATATCTCCATATCACTATACTACATGCCCAGTATTTCTATGTACCTTCATGATTTACACCCAGACCCTCAATCTGGAGCAAAGGAAATGACTAAACACCTTTGCCTTCCCAAACTCATGTCCTTTCTTCAAGTAAAATTTGAGTAATGAATGGAATGGTTTAAGACAATGCAAATACCAATGCCTGGATATCCTAAAGGGCAATCAAATCCTTTCTGAAAGACTAAACAGACTTCCCCACAAAAGAAGTCCAGATATGCTGTGAAAAGGGGCTATAACCACAAAGAGCAGCAACCTCCATGGTATGAGCTTCAGAATTTCTAAAAAACGGCTGATTAGAAAAGGAAATTAGAAATCCCATCAATAATGATGTCCAAATGAGTGAAACAATACAACAAAAGAAGGGCAAAAAATACAGAACTTTATGAAAATAATAAACCACTCTACCTTGGGTTCACAGTTCTGCTCTCTGCAAGGTCAAAGTGTACAACCCTATTCCCTAACTAAGGAATAAATGGTACCAAAATAACTGGTTCACAGGTAATTACTAGGCTAACGACCTCAGAGATTTTTTTTTACTTAAGACTAGCCATGCTTCCCAAGAGTGAGAATTAAACTATATCTTGTTTTTGTGAGGTAAACACCTTAATCCAACCCTGAAATAAATTAGTGCCCACCAGTAAGCCAGACTGCTGAAGTAGCATGAGAAACGTCCATGTCTGTATCGGGGACTACTTCAACTAGCAGAACTGACAAGTGGCAAGCTCTTCGTGTAGATTTCAGGCTCCACTCATCTTCTAGCAAACAGGCTCAGTGGCAGCAAGGTTTCTGAAGTGGAGGCCAAGACCTGAGGTGGAGCTGGTTACCATAACATCTGAGTGAAATTTCCTTAACTTTTTCCTGGCATACCTTTTTGCAATGCCAATGACGTGAAACCAAGCCTTCTCACGCAATATGCAAAAATGCCGTAGATCTTTTACTGAGATTTGTGATCAAACAATCAGAAGGTGCAGCTGTACAAGTAAGCTTACCATAACAGCAGATGTTCGAATGACCACTGCTGCAGTAGCCTTAGATATGTAGGTTACATCCTGCCAAGGATATAAAAGGTTGTTAGCTTCCAAAGCTTCAGGGCACTTTCCACGTGCCCAAACACTTATCTCAGGCTGAGCGGACTAAAAAGGTCTGGGTGCCAAGCCCTTCAGAGCTTTCATACCAACAGAGAGTGGCAGATGGAGACTGAGCCCTGGATCTGAAAACGCTAGAAGGAAAAATGTGTCAGCACTCAGGCATAAACACACCAGAAACAAGGGGGTGGATGGAGAAAGTGGCTATTGCAGCAGTGATCATTCGAACATCTACTGTTATGGTAAGTTTACTAACAACTTTACAATGTGCATCATGTTGATCACTGCTGCAGTAGCCTTAGCTATACAAAAAGATTACCATAGCTTACTATATTTGGGAGGTGGAAGGGGGCCAGGAGCCCCTGGAAAATGGTCCTAACAAAGCCTGAACTAGACCTGGAGAAGGAATCCAGCTTGTAATGCCTTTTAACAGTATGTACAGAAGACTAAGTTGCTGCTTCTGGAATATTTCTAGAATCCAATCCTTTCCAAACAGCCACAAATGAAGCCAAGGCCCTGGTAGAGTGGGCCTTGACTCTGCCTGGAATAGTTTTGTTGTGGTGAGTATAATGACAGACAACAGCGTGAAAAGCACACTTTGTGAAATCTTACCACAATGGTAGATGTCCTTCTCTTCACTATTGCAGTATTCATTAGAATGGGGATCCTCTCCCAAGGGTAGCCTGATGTCTTGGCCAGTCTACCAAAGCCTTTAGGTTACTTTAAGGTATGCTGTATGTCACACATTTGCTCCCCGTGAAGCACAGGCCATAAAGGTAACATCTGGATGTACCATCCACAGAACTGAGAACCCCATTAGGAATGCCAGTTGAAGGAATACAGTGGTAATCAGTACATCCAGAAGAGAAATGAACCAGGGGGAAGAGGGTGGGAGAGAATACTGCAACAATGAAGAGGAGGACATCTACCATCACGGTAAGATTTTACACAACTGTACTGTATCATTCCATTTCACTGTTGCAGTATTCACTACAACAGGAAGTGTGCCAAAGCTCAAAAAAAAGAAAGAGGAGGACGGACCAGCAGAGCTCTCTAGGAAACTATGAAGGATGGCCCTAGCAGAATCAGCTCTAGCTCTGGAAATTCCATCCAACTTGTAGTGCTTGGTAAACGTATGCACAGAAGGTCAGGTAACTGCCACAAGAATAGAGTTAGCATCCAAAACCTTCAAAAAAGAACCAGAAGAAACCACAGCTCTAGTAGAATGACCCTTAACAGAAGAAAGATCAACAAAAAGAAATGACTTTAGAAATGCAAGCAGAAATAATTTGCTTGGATGCAGCCATTCCTAAGGACCTAGGATGAAAAGAAACAAAGAGCTGACTAGATTTATAAAAAGTCTTACTTAAATAAAAAGCACAGTTGTGTGCACTTACCATAAATGCAGACGTTCGAGTGTATTCACTGTTGCAGTCATCACATTTGGGTTATCTGTTTGCAGTAGCCCTCAGTCAGCCTGATTATCAAAGTTTTGGGTCCTGCGTCGGTTGCTGTCTCATCTTCTGTGACATCAGGTAGTCAGGGGTATAAAGCATGCAGTCGGCGCCATTACATCAGTTTTCCTTGGCCCAGACGTCAGGTGCCCCCCCCCCAATGGGAAGCAATTAAATATATTAAAAAAATATAAATATATATATATATATATATATATATATATATATATATATACACACACACATACACACACACACACAAGGTTATACCTCCAACAAAAAAGCAAATACACCAAAAAGCTTTTAAGTATAGTAAAGGAGAATAGAGGTACAGCCAAAGGAAGTCAGGGGGCTAGAGGGTGGGTAACCCAGGACTGCAACAGTGAATACACTCAAACATCTACATTTATGCTAAGTGTACACAACTGTACTATGCTCTTCATGTTTCACTGTTGCAATCATCACAATTGGGTAGATTCCCAAAGCTAAGGATGGGAGGAAGAATTTAAATAGCATTAGGACCAGCTATAAGGCCCTGCAAGACTGCAGTGGCAAAGCCAGCTCTGGATTTAGAGAAAATTGGCAAATGGTAATGCTTGGTGAAAGTATGAACGGAACTCCAGGTAGCAGCTTCTAGGATGTCTCTGGTAAGGACACCTCTGAGAAAGGCTGTACAGGTAGATGCAGCACTGGTTGAATGGGGTCTAATCCCCTGTGGGATAGGTTTTCCGTGGTGCTTATAGCAGAAATGAATGCAATGGCCTATCCATTTAAAAATGGTTTGCTTTGAAATAGCCTTCCCCTCTGCCCCTGCAGCAAATGCCACTAGCAGTTGTTCAGACGTCCTTTGAGGTTTAGTCCCGTCGAAGTAACATCTAACTTGTCTATGCACATCTAAGGAATGCAGTATCCATTCCCCTTTGCTCTGTGGATTAGAAAAGAAGGTTGGCAAATGAATGGACTGATTAAGAGCCACAATGAATACCACCTTGGGCATGTAAGAGGGATTGGTCCTGAGGGACACCCTGTCTGCATGAAAGATGATGAAAGGCGCCACTGCCATAAGGGCCTGTAAATTCAGATAACCTTCTTGCTGAAGTGATTGCTAAAAGGAAAGCCGTTTTTCAAGAAAGGAATTTTAACTCTGCAGTTGCAGCTGGCTCAAAAGGGGGAAGGGTGAGTTTTTCCAATACAAAATTAAGGTCCCAGGCTGGAGTTGGGGCTCTCCTGGGGGGTCTTACGTTTTTGGCCACTCTGAGGAACTGCTTGAGCAGTGGGTGAGAAAAGAGGGTTGGTTCTGTGTTGTAATGAGCTGAAATGGCTGAGGCGTGAATTTTGATGGAGGAAAAGGAAAGGCCTTTGTGAAGCATCTCAGTTAAGTATTGAAGAATCTGAGGTAAACTGGGCGCTGTTGTAGCCATCCCTTGAGTTTGGTTCCAGGCAAAGAATAGTACAGTTTTGTACCTACCATAAATGTAGATGTTCGAAGATCCACATTGCTGCAGTCCTTACACTTGGGTAGTCCGCTGTCCACGGTCGGCCCGAATATCAAAGTATAAGGCTGACGTCGGTCATGGCGCATTTAACTGACGTCAGGACGTCAGGGTACAAATGCGCATGACCAGCGTCATATCCTCAGTCTTTTCTTGCCCCAGATGTCAGAAGACCTTAAAAATAAAGGTCAAAACCAAAAGACAGCAAACAAATAACCAACCACCCTTGCACTAACTATATGTACAATATAAATACACACAATATGTACAACCCAACCACACAATCACCTCCAAGTACAGAGGGGAAGGAGGGAGGGTAAATTGGACTGCAGCAATGTGGATCTTCGAACATCTACATTTATGGTAGGTACAAAACTGTACTATGTTCTTCATCTCACATTGCTGCAGTCCTTACACTTGGGTAGAATCCCAAAGCAGAGATAAGGGAGGATGGCTAACTATAAGGAAGCAGGTGCTGCTAAAATGCCCTGCAAAACCGCAGTGGCAAAACCAGCCCTGGACTTAGAGTAAAGTGGCAGGTGATAATGCCTAGAGAAGGTATGCACAGAACTCCAAGTAGCAGCCTCTAAAATATCCTTGGTTGCTACACCCCTCAAAAAAGCTGTGGAAGTGGCAGTAGCCCTAGTGGAATGAGGCCTAATCCCAGCTGGAACCTCCGTGCCATGATGGGAATAACAGAAAGCAATGCAAAACCCAATCCACTTAGAAATAGTTTGTTTTGATACAGGCTTGCCCTGAGAACTCAAAGCAAAAGAAACAAGCAACTGCTGAGACTGCCTGAACCCTTTAGTTCAGTCCAAATAATAACGCAACTGTCTGTGTACATCCAAAGTGTGCAAAATCTTTTCCCCTTTATTTTGGGGATTTGCATAAAAAGTAGGCAAATGAATAGTCTGGTTTAAAGCCACACTAGAAACCACCTTAGGCAGAAAGGAAGGATTAGTACGTAATGATACCCTATCCTTATGGAAAATCAAGAAAGGCTCAACTGCCATAAGGGCCTGCAATTCAGAAACCCTTCTTGCAGAGGTAATGGCCAATAAAAAAGCAGTCTTCCATGATAAATATTTCAACTCAGCAGTAGCTGCAGGCTCAAAAGGTTGTAGAGTGAGTTTCTCCAACACAAAATTGAGATCCCAAGCAGGAGTAGGAGCTCTTCGTGGGGGTCTTATATTCTTTGCCCCTCTAAGAAATTGCTTGAACAAAGGATGAGAAAACAATGGCGGGTCGCAATCATAGTGAGCTGAAATTGCTGCAGCATGAACTTTAATAGAAGAGAAGGACAAACCTTTGTCCAGTAACTCAGTAAGATATTGAAGAGCCACACTTAAATTAGGCTCAGAAACATCAAAATCCTTTGCTGCACTCCAAAATAAAAATCTCTTCCATTTATCTGCGTACACTTTCCTTGTACTAGGCCTTCTAGCTTCCAAAATCACATTCAAAACTTGTTGTGGAAGTTGAGACCCTTTATGGCTCAAAACAGAATATGCCAGGCTGTTAGGTGAAGAGAGTGAAGTTTGACATTGAGCAAATGGCTGTCTTCCTGTGACAACAGGTGTGGAATCGAAGGCAAAGGCCATGGAGGCTTCCGTACTAGACTTCTCAGTAATGGGTACCAGTGCTGTCGAGGCCAATCTGGAGCTATTAAAATCATCCTTGGCTTGTCCTGTCTGACCTCCAGAAGTACCTTTGGGAGGAGAGGCAGAGGTGGAAAGGCATACACATGAAGATTGCTCCAATTGAAAGAAAGAGCATCCACTTTCCAAGCTGTGGGATGAAACCTTTTTGTGCAAAACTTTGGCAGCTGATGGTTTAGTGGAGAAGCGAACAGATCTATGTCTGGAGTTCCCCATGACACTGTCAATTTCTGAAATACATGAGGATCCAATTTCCACTCGTGGGGATCCATAATTGCCTGCTCAACACATCTGCTAAGGAGTTCTGTGCTCCTGGCAGAAACCTTGCCTGAAGATTGAGCTGTAAACTGAGAGCAGTCTCCCACAAAATCATTGTTTGCCTGCATAGAGGATAAGAATCGTTCCCCTTGCTTGTTGATGTACCACATGACAGTTGTGTTGTCTGTTAGAATCAACACCTGTCCTGGAAGAAGGAATTCCTTGAAAGCTATTAATGCAAACTGGACTGCTAACATCCCCTTCATGTTGATATGTAGATGTTGTAGTCTGACAGGCCACTAGTTTTGTATCCACTTTCCATTCAGATGAGCTCCCCAAGCTTTGTCCGAGGCATCTGTCGTTAAAATCTGACTTGCCTCTGGCCGGGTCACAGAGAGTCCCTTGTTTAGGTGACATTCCTGAGCCCACCACAAAAATTCCTTCTGAATGCAAGGTATTATTTGAATGACAGTGTCCAGATCCTGGCAGTGCTGTGTCCATACATTTTTGAGATACCATTGTAGCTTCCTCATATGCAGTTTGGCATTGGGAAGCACCAGAATACAAGATGCCATGAACCCTAAGGCTTGAAGGACTGTCCTTGCAGTCAGTCCGGACTGATGAGATAGTTGATGGAAGTTAAGGGATAGACTCTTTTGTTTGTCCGGGGTTAAACAGGCCATCTGGGCTGCTGTATTCAGTCTCACACCCAGAAAGCACATGTCTTGAGAGGGTACTAGACTGGACTTTATTTCGTTCACAGAATACCCTAGGCATCTTAGCACTGCTATCACATATTCCAAATGATGAAGAAGCTCTTCCCTTCCTTGAGCCAGAATTAGGCAGTCGTCCAAATAAGGATAGATCTGTATTCCTTTTAGTCTGAAGAAAGCTATCACTGGAGCCAGAACTTTCGTGAACACTCTGGGCGCAGTAGATAAGCCAAAGGGCAATGCAGAGAACTGATAGTGAGAAGTCCCAGCTCGAAAACGCAGATACTTTCTGCAACTGAGTCTGATAGGAACATGAAGGTAAGCCTCCTTACCATCCAATGATCTTTGCCCAGCAGAGGTAAAAGCTGCTGCAACGTCAACATTTTGAACTTGGGAATGTCCAGATAAGTGTTGAGGATAGATAAATCCAAAATTGGTCTCCACGTGTTCCCCTTCTTTGGTACTAGGAACAGGCGAGAATAAAATCCTAGGCCCACTTCTGGCAGAGGGACCGGCTGTATGGCCCCTAGTTGGAGCAACAGAGAAACCCATTTGTGAGCCTCTATTCTTTGCTGAGGAGGAACGTCTGGCATGCCTTTGAAAGGAGGCAAGGTATAGAAATAAAACCTGTAGCCGTGGTGTATGATATCCAATACCCATCTGTCCTGGGTAATTAAACTCCAATTTTCTTTGAAAAGTGCCAACCTTCCTCCCAAAGGTGCTGCCAGACGAGCAGGCTCTGGCAGCTGAAAAGATAGGTCATTGGGTCTGCTTACGAAAGGACTGACCCCTGCCCTCACCCGAAGCCTGTGCAGGAGAACTCCCTGTTCTAGGCCTGAAAGAGCCCTGAGCTCTGCCCTTACCACGTCTAGATTTACCCCGAGACTGGGAATCATAAGAAGGGTACGTCCACCCGTTAGTAGGCCAATTTCTACTAAACTTTGAAGGCTGGACCTGCAAAAAATCTTTAACAGTCTGCATAGACTTAGCCTTGTCTTCCATTTTCTTCAAGACTGTCTCAACAGGAGGACCAAACAACACGTCAGATTGTAAAGGAGCATCTAAAATCCTTGTTTTAACATGTTCAGACAAATTCTGATCCCTCAGCCAGGCGTGCCTGCGAAGAACAGTCCCAGTGGCAGCCACCCTAGACGAGGCTTGTACAGCATCAAAACAACATTGCAAAGAATGCTTACCCACCTGTTCAGAAACATGTACTAAATCTTGCA
This sequence comes from Protopterus annectens, assembly GCF_019279795.1. NCBI lineage: Eukaryota > Metazoa > Chordata > Ceratodontiformes > Protopteridae > Protopterus > Protopterus annectens. Next base: position 620,168,375 of record NC_056748.1, on the reverse strand, counting down.
ACTCTTTACAATCAATACCAACTGCCAGAGCATCAACCTTAGACTTCAATTGTGAAAGGAGATAGTTTTGGTATTTCAACATGTGAAACTGGCAATTCAGAGCCCTCATAGCAAGAGTGGAAGAAGTATAAACTTTCTTTCCCCATCTATCCAAGGCCCTAGCCTCCTTGTCTGTAGGAACCGGATTCTTAACAACAGAAGCCTTAACACCCTTAGGCCCCTGGCTAACAGTTTCTGGGTCTGCCCTAGGACTCTTAAAAAGATACTTATGAACTTCAGGCACCCTGTAATACCTATCCGGCTTAACAGGAGCAGGAGGCAAAGAATCAGGATTAAGAGAAGCCTCTGTAAAAACATCTTCCACAACATCCAAAACAGGAGGTATAGCCAAAGGCCTATGCTGGGGTAAAAACAGAAATTCCCTAAGCCGTTTCCTGGAATCAGAGAAGTCCTGACCCTCCCACTTAAAATGCTCCCTCATGGAATGAAGAGTTTCTGAAAAAGAAAAATCCTCAGGAGGAGTAGCAGAAGGAGTAGAATCATCCACATCAGAATCAGAATAAGAAGAGTACTCCTGTAAGTCTTCAGCCGAAGACTCTGAAACATCTGAAGCTTGCTCAAAACCCCCCAGCTCAGGTTCCACCCTAGGTCTCTTAGCAGGAGGGGGCATAGAACCCCTAATCAAAGTAATCAAATCTTCTGCCATTTTAAGCATATGCTTCTTGGGCATAGTACCTGAAGAGCTAGGGGTAACACCAACTGAAGCTAAACCTGGCCTGCCCCTGGAGAACACAAAGAAATCTCCGGTGGAGCCACCGGCTCCACCGACACCTCTAAAGAACCGGCGTCCAGTACAGACGGTTCTTCTAGCCTAGGCTTAACTGCCTTGTCCTTGCGCTTCTTCGAGGAAGCGGGCGGCGGAGAATCCGACGGCATTTTATAATTGCACCGCTTCCCAAAGACTAACCTCGCACAATCCAACCTTCTCTTTATAGTGCGTTTATTAAATCTAGCACAAGAGCGACAGCCAACAACGTCGTGCTCAGGCCCTAAGCAAGGAATACACAAAGTATGATAATCTCTATGCGGTATCTGTTTCCCACAAGAAACGCAATTATTAACTTTTTCTGACATCCGGTAAATGACTGAGGCAAGAAAAAACTAAAATATTCCCCAACGGGGTACTTAGCCAACTCTGAACTTGGTCTGAAACTTCGAAATCGAAAAATCTCAGAACGCCAACCGGCACTTGCAATGCTGCTTCTGCATCGGACCATGCGGCAAAAAAGACTGAGGATATGACGCTGGTCATGCGCATTTGTACCCTGACGTCCTGACGTCAGTTAAATGCGCCATGACCGACGTCAGCCTTATACTTTGATATTCGGGCCGACCGTGGACAGCGGACTACCCAAGTGTAAGGACTGCAGCAATGTGAGATGAAGAACATCTTTTCCATTTTTCAGCATAAGATTTTCTAGTACTAGGCCTCCTTGCCTCCAAATGACATCCAACACTTGTTTACTTAGAGATGGTAATGGATGATTAGGTCATTAGCCAGGCTGTCAGGTTCAGGGCTTGAAGCTGGGGGTGCAGAATCCGGCTTCTCCTGCTGAGACAGGTGCCATGGGGCCAGCTGGGACACACTGCGCAAGAGGGAGTACCAGTGTTGGCGTAGCCAGTCCGGTGCAATCAGTATTATCCTTGGTTTGTCCTGTTTGATCTTTAGAAGCACTTTGGAGAGGAGAGGCAGAAAAGGAAAGGCATAAACAGATAGATTTTTCCAGCTGAAGGACAGAGCATCCACTTTCCAAGCTTGTTTGTGGGGAGTCCTTGTGCAGAATTTGTCCAATTGGCAGTTCTGGGGGGAGGCAAACAGGTCTACATCTGGGATCCCCCATTTGTTGATCAACATGTTGAAAATCTTTGGTTCCAGTTTCCACTCGTGTGGGTCCATGAGATTTCTGCTTAGTTTGTCTGCCAGTGTATTTAGTTTATCTGGCAGGAATTCAGCCTGCAGATGCACTTGGCAGCTCAAGGCTGTATCCCACAGAGTCATGGCTTGTCTGCAGAGGGGGTAAGAATGGGTACCCCCCTACTTGTTTATGTACCACATAACAGTGGTGTTTGTCCATCTTTACCATTAATTGTCCTGGAAAAATGTGGTCCTTAAAGGCTGTCAGAGCATTCTGTACAGCTAACACTTCAAAACACCCACGCAGATGGGATCTGGAAGTTCGACTGCAGAATCCTACACTAAGGCACTGTACGAGCACATCCACTCGTGCATGAATCGTGCCTTCCCAAATAGAACCAAGATGCTCTTCTCCAAAAAAAGGAAGCCAATCTGGTGGTCCCCTGCTATAAACAAAGTATACAACAGAAGGAAGAAACTGTTCCAGAAAAGAGGAAAATCCCAGGATGCAAAAAACTCCTTCACCAGCCTCAGTAAGAAGATGAGATCATTCAAAATCCTCAAAAGCTAGTTAAGAAAATAAAATTGCCAAAGATTCCAAAGACAACCACAAGGTATTATATAGTTATGTCATGAATCTAAATGGCAATGCTCAGATCTGCTCTGAGCTACAACAGAATGGCATTAAATATACTGATCCCAAGGATATTGCCAATATCCTGGCAGATCGATTTAGTGCCAACTTCACCCCCCTCTCACCCCCTAAAGGGCCCATCTCAATACCAAAAGATTGCCAAATTCCGATAATCACGGCCACACAGGTAGAAATCGCACTCTCCAAAGCTAAGAATACAGCATCCATGGGACCAGATGACATCCCAGGCTGTGTACTACATGAACTACAAAATGAACTGGCACCTCACCTAAGTGTCATGTTTAATCATAGCCTCACCTCAGGCTCCGTGCCCACTGAGTGGCGCACAGCTACAGTTATCCCGCTCCACAAGGAAGGATCCGCCTTGGATCCTGGGAACTACCATCCCATCAGTCTGACAAGCCTGATCTGCAAGGGCATGGAACGCATTATCATGGAACTTATAAACGAAGACATTGGCAACCTTCAAACACTGGACCCCACCTAGTTTGGGTTTTTGAAGGGCCAATCTTGTCTCCTGAATCTGATTGCCTTCTTCGAATCAGTCTCCAGAGCTGTGGATGAGAGTAAGGTGGTCCACACAGCCTATCTGGACCTCGCCAAGGCTTTCAACACCATCCCCCACTCTGGAATCATAGATAAATTTACTAAGCTGGGCATAAATCCCTACGTCACTTGATGGGTTGCTTACTGACATAACCCAGACTGTAAAAGCAGCAGACTCCAAATCCAGCTCCAGACAAGTGGAGTACCTCAGGGTTCAGTCGTGGGACCATTCTTGTTTGGCATCTACTTCTCTGAAGTACAGGCCAACACTAAGGGACTCTGGCTAACAAAGTTTGCAGATGACTGCAAACTGGGAGCCATTATCGAGTCCCCAAATGATGTGAATATTCTACAAAAACGCCTTACAGAAACAGATGCCTGGTGCCAGAGCCATGGGCTCAAGCTTAATTCCAAGAAATGTATAGTTATCCCCACTGGAAAAAAACATGTACCCATGAATTACCACACAGGTGGCAGGATGCTAAACATCGAAAGTCTGATGAGAGACTTAGGGACACAGGTGGACAGTGGTCTCACTTTCGATAACCACATTGCCACAACAGTCAGGAAATCCTTCTATCTGGCACACCTCATCACTAAGGGCTTTTCATCCAGAATAAAGGAGGTCATTGTCCCACTGTACTCATCCCTCATTAGACCCATTAAAGAGTATAATGCCCCGTTTGGTATGTACCTCACAAGACATCTGCAACAGCTGGAAAGGCAGCAGAAGTACCTCACTAAAAGAATCACAGGCCTAATGCAGATGCCATATGCTGACCGTCTTAAAAAACTCCAGCTATACTCTGTGGTATATCGTCTACTCAGAGGCGATCTCTGCTTAACATACAAGGCCATGTCAAACCCTGAGCTGTTGGATATGCTTCACTTAAAGAAATCCCAATCCCTCAGAGCCACACGCTCCACGGATCTAAACCTTGTCATCACAATAAACAAAACATACTGGAGGGATAGGTTCCTGACCCAGAGACTCCCCATACTCTGGAATAGACTGCCCATACATGTCAAGCAGAGCGCCTCATTGGCCCTCTTCAAAAGGAACCCTGATGACTGGATGGGAGATGGGAAATTGACCCCGGGGAACATGCGAGTCACCCTGCTAGAAAGGGGCCCAGAGAAGTAAATATTGTGGGAAGAAATATCCAGGGAATTGTTATAGCTAGGCCTGCATAGGCTCTAGGGCTGATAGCCTAGTACTAACCTATGAACATTTCTTTTTGATTGATATGCAGGTGCAATTGACTTGGGGTCCATTTGCCCTGAATGCACTTCCCTGCCAGGTGAGCCCCCCATGCATAGTCTTTTGCATCTGTTACGGTTTGGGTGGCAGGGGGTAGAGTGAATGGTCGTCCCTTGTTTTGGTGGCAGGCCTCTGCCCACCAAAGGAATTCTAACCGTAGGCAAGGCATGCTAGGAATCATTGCTTCTAGATCCTGAGAATGTTGACACTATAGGCTTTTTAGATACCATTGTAGTTTCCTCATATGCAGTCTTGCATATGGAATTAGTAGAATGCACGAGGCCATGAACCCCAAGGCTTGCAGTATTTGCCTTGCAGATATCACAGTTTTTGTGCCACTAGTTTGAAGTAAGTTGTCAAATGAATTTGTTTTTCTGCCGTGAGGAAAGACATCTGGGAAGTTCAAGTGTTCAAGCTTGCTCCCAGGAATATAATTTGTTGACAGGGTACCAGATGTGATTTCTTTTCGTTTATGGTGTACCCCAGACAAGTTAACACCTTTTGTAGAAATGCCAGATGATTCAGAAGTATGTCCTGGCTTTCTGCCTGAATTAGACAATCATCCAGGTATGGGTATATTTGAATATTTATTTGCCTGCAAAATGCAATGACTGGAGCTAGGCACTTTGTGAATACCCTGGGCGCAGTAGATAAGCCAAAGGGCAGTGCAGAGAACTGAAAGTGTATGCAGCCTGCTTTGAAGCGTAGGTATTTTCTGCAAGATTCCCTGACTGGAATGTGCAGGTAGGCTTCCTTTAAATCTAGTGTTGCCAAGCAGGCATCTTAGCCTATCATAGGAAGCAACTGGTGAAGAGCTAGGATCTTGAATTTTGGAATCGCCAAAAAGGTGTTTAGTATAGACAGGTCCAGGATAGAACACCATGAGTTGTCTTTTCTGGGTACCAAGAAAAGTCTTGAGTAGAAATCTTGTCCCTTTTCCTCCTGGTACAGTCTGAATAGCCTTTAATCTTAAGAGAGAGAGTACTTGCTTTTGAGCCTCTGCCTACTGATTTGGGGGTAGATCTGGCCAACTGTTTGGGGTTGGTAGCGTGTGGAAGTGAAATCTGTATCCTTGAGAAACTATGTTTAAAACCCATTTGTCCTGGGTAATGAGTTCCCAGTTTTTTGCTTGCAGAGCAAACTTTCCCACTAAAGGGGCAGTCAGTTGAGAAGTGCTTGGAAGTTTTAAAGTTTAGTCATTGAGACAGCTTACCATAGGGGGAGTCTTACTACTCCCTGATTTGGAAGTGGGAGCCCCCCACTGCTTAGTCCTGTGCGTACTCTGGGACTGAAGCCTGGGTGTTCTGCTGGTTCTGGGTTTGAACTAAGAAGGCCTGGATGAGGCAGGAAAGGTCCAATTTTTTGAGGGCCAATGCCAACCAAATCTAGGAGGCTGCACTTGTAAGAAATCTTTAATAGTTTGCATAGATTTAGCTTTTTCCTCCATCTTTTTAAGAACTTCTTCTACTTTGTTGCCAAACAGGCAGTCCCGATTTAAGGGCGCATCCAGCAATTTAGTTTTAACATGATCTGGCAAAGATTGCTCCTTAAGCCAAGCATGCCTTCTAAGTACAGACCCGGTGACAGCAGCCATGCAAGATGCCTCTAGTGAATCAAAACCACATTGCAAAGTATGTTTTCCAACCTGTTCAGCAGAATGCATTAAATCCTGTAAATCCTTATTTTCAGCACAATCAGGAATCAACATCATTTTCTGTTTAAGCAGTCCAATAACATGCTGCTGATACTTTAACATATGAAAATAGCAATTTAAGGCCCTGATGGCCAAGGTTGCAGAGGTGTATACCTTCTTACCGCATCTATCTAGGGCCTTGGAATATCTATCAGAGGGGGTAGGATTTTTGGCAGTAACAGCCTTAATGCCCATGAGTCCCTGTGAAATTGCCTCGGGGCCCGCAGTAGAATTTTTAAAAAGAAACTTATGAGAATCAGTAACCCTGTAATATCTATCAGGTTTTCTGAAAGCAGGAGGTAAAGAGTCAGGGGGCTAGATTCCGAAAAGGCATCAACAATGTCCAGCACAGGAGGGATAGCTAAAGGCCTGTGTTGGGGCAGGAGTAAGAAATCTCTAAACCTCTTTTTAGAATCAGAGTAGTCCTGGTTTTTCCAGTGAAAATGTTCCTTAAGAGTATGCAAGGTTTCACCAAAAGAAAAATCCTCTAGGGGTGAAGCAGAGGGAACAGAGTCCTCTGCATCAGAATCCTCATAGGTAGATAAGGGTAAATCCTGGTTATCAGAGGAGACAAATTTCAGAATCCTGGTCAGAAGTATCATAAGCAAATTCAGTCCTACGTCTCTTAGAGGGGGAAGGTTGGCTTCCCCCGATTAAAGTAATAAGGTCTTCAGCCATTCTTATCATTTGTTTTTTAGGCATAGAGGCCTGACCATGCGGTATGGACGTCTGTTTCCTAGGCATAGTTCGAGTTTTAGGCCTAGAAGAAGATGGAGTCAGTTTAATATGCAAGTCAGCAGGCCTGAATACACCCTCAGAAGCCGGTGCCTGAACAGCGGCTCCGGACCCATCCAAGGTAGAGACATCCGTAGGTTCCACAGCTGAAGCATCTCGAGGCATACTGGACTCCGAATGGGTCTCAGTAGAGGAATGCGAATCTGAAAAAGCGGGCATCAGGGGCTGTGAAAGCACCTCACTGAGTACCAGCGAACTGGCGACTAGCTTAGGAGAAGCGTCGTCAGCAGCTTTGGACCTAGGCAGCCTATCTTTGCGTTTTTTCAGAATGTCGGTAGTCGAGTGGCTTACCGAAGACATATCTGGATAATTGAACCGAGCACCAAAATATTTAGAAGTGAAAATGTACCGACGATGAATAGTTTGTGGTTTAAATCAGGCACAAAACCGACAGTGAGGTAAGTCGTGGTCAGGGCCTAGGCAAGGGGTACAGTACAAATGAAAATCTTTACGAGGTATTTGCTTTCCACAAGAAATACAATTATTGACTTTTACTGACATTGGTTTAGAGCAAGAAAAAGTTTCCCCAACGGGGTACTTAGCTTTAGTTGACAACTTCGGTTCTGAAACTCGAAAATGGAAATTTCAGGAGTCTGCCGACCAGAACTTGTGAACTGCTTCTGCTTTGGGCACTGAACAGCAAGAAAGACTGATGTAATAGCGTCGGTTGCATGCTTTATACCCCTGACTACCTGACGTCATGGAAGATGAGACAACAACTGACGCAGGACCCAAAACTCTGATAATCAGGCTGACTGAGGGCTACTGCAAGCAGATAACCCAAATGCGATGACTGCAACAGTGAAACACACAGAACATTCTAAGTTGTCTATGCACATCCAAAGTGTACAGTACCGTCTTACTAGCAGATTGCTGAGAAGGGAAAAATAGGCAAATTAATATACTGATCAAGGGACAACTCATTTACCACTTTGGGCATAAAAGAAAAATTAGTATGAAGGGACACCCTGTTCTTATGAAAAACCAAAATGGGAGGACAAGCCATAAGGGCAGGAGTAAGGTTCAACAAAAGTAGTCTTCCAAGAGCAATGTTGCAAGGAAGTTGAAGCTGCAGACTCAAAAGGAGCCTGGGTCAATTTTTCCAAAAGAAAATTAAGATCCAAGGGAGGAGGAACTGGCTTCTTAGGAAGACCTAATATGTAGGACATCTTTAAGAAATTGTTTGCCTTCAAATCTAAAAGCTAAAGGAGGTGATAATGGCAGGCAAGCAAAGATAGTTAAGTGGGCCTTAACAGAATAAGGCAACCCAGCACTGAGCAGTTCACATAGATAAGAACCAAAGGAACATCCGCAGACAGTGGGGCCAGTTTACGAGAAAGAAGCTGAACAGAAACCTCTTCCATTTGCATAAGTAGTATTTCCTATTATTGGGTTTCATGGCCTCCTAAAGGACCCTAAGCATGTCCTCAGAAAAAAGATGTCTATGTGGAATTAAAATCCTATCACCTACACTGTCAGTTGAACAGTGGACAGGTGGGGATGGAACAGAGACCCTCATTTTGTGTGAGTAGGTCCAGCCTGTGAGGTAAATTGTGATGACTGCTCTTGGCTAAAAACACAAGAGGGAACCAATACTATCTTGGCCAAAGGGGAGTTACAATAAGATTTTGGGAGCATTCTGTTGAATTTTGAAAAGGACTTTTGGAATGAGAGAAAGTGGAGGAAATGCATTAAGAAAAGTACAGTTGTATAAACTTAACATAAATGTAGATGTTAGTGTGTATTCACTTGTTGCAGTCATCACATTTGGATAATCCCTGCTAGGGTATCCCTCAATCGGCCCAAATACCAGAGGCTTAGTATTTCTGCGTTGGTTGCTGTCACTCCAGGACGGATGTCAGGTCGTCAGTGGTATAAAATCAGGCAGCCAACGCCATTACATCAGTTTTTCTTGCCCTGTCAGGAGCCCCCAATTGGGAGCTAGGTTATGGTGGAAGAACACCACCAGTAGAAAGTAAATACCAAAAAATCCTTGTAAGAGAGAGAAAGAAGACAAGGGGGATGGAGGGAGGGAAACCAGGACTGCAACAGTGAATACACTCAAACATCTACATTTATGGTAAAGTGTACACAACTATACTATGTTCTTCGTGTTTCACTGTTGCAGTCATCACATTTGGGTTGATTCCCAAAGCTGAAGAAAAGGGTGGAGGAGTCAAGACGACTGGGGGCTGGCTAGGATGCCCTGCATGACTGCGGTGGCAAAGTATGCCCTGGATTTGGAGAAGATAGGCAGGTGGTAATGCTTGGTGAAGGTATGAACAGATGTCCATGGTGCAGCCTCCAGGATGTCCCTGGTGGGGACCCCTCTGGAAAAAAGCTGCAGAGGTGGAGGTTGCTCTGGTGGAATGTGTCCTGACCCCCTGGGGGGAGGTTTCCCGTGCTGTTTGTAGCAGAAATGGATGTAGTGTGCTATCCATTTAGAGATTGATTGTTTGGATATGGCCTTGCCCTCTGCTCCTGCAGCAAAGCTGACTAGCAATTGATCAGTGTTTCTAAAAGATTTAGTCCTGTCTAGGTAGAATCTGAGCTGTCTGTGCACATCTAGAGTGCAGAATCCTTTGCCCCTTGTTTTGTGGGTTAGGGAAAAAGGTGGGCAAATGAATGGATTATTTGAGAGCCACACTGGACACCACTTTTGGCATGAAGGATGGATTAGTCCTGAGGGAGACCCTGTCACCTTTGAAAATGAAGGGCTCTACAGCCATGAGTGCTTGTAGTGCTGATACTCTTCTAGCTGAAGTGATGGCCAGAAGCAGGGCTGTCTTCCAAGAGAGAAATTTTAACTCTGCTGAAACTGCAGGTTCAAAGGGGGGCAGGGTGAGCTTTTCCAACACAAAGTTTAGGTCCCAAGCTGGGCTAGGAGCTCTTCTGGGTGGTCTGAAGTTGTTAGCTCCTCTTAGGAACTGCTTGATGAGAGGGTGTGAGAAAAGAGGTGACTCTGTGCTAAAATGAGGCAGATGCATGAATTGTAATAGAAGAGAAGGATATACCCCTGTGTAGTAGGCCTGCCAGGTAATCCAGGATGAGAGGCAGGGAGGGCTGTCCCGTTCCGGCTCCCTTAGCCTGGATCCAGGTGCAAAACCTTTTCCACTTGTCAGCATAAGATTTTCTAGTGCTGGGGCATCTGGCCAAACATATAACATCTACAACTTGTTTGCTTAGGCTGGCAGCTTGAGGAGAGGTCAGGGAATAAGCCAGGCTGCCAGATTGAGAGTCTGCAAATGGGGATGCATAAATTCTCCATTCCTCTGGATCAGGAGTGTTGGGATCTGAGGTAGGTGCCATGGTGACAGGCTGTGCAGCAGTGGGCACCAGTGCTGGAGTGGCCAGTCTGGGACAATCAGGACTGCCCTCAGTTTGTCCTCCCTAATTTTGAGCAGTACCCTTGAAATGAGTGGTAGTGGGGGAAATGCATAGACAGACAGGTTTACCCACTGGAAGGATAGAGCATCCACTTTCCAGGCCTTGCTGTGGGGTACCCTGGTGCAGAATTTGCTGAGCTGATGATTGGAGTGGGAGGCAAACAGGTCGACCTTCGGGGTGCCCCACTTCTGGGTTACAAGGGTGAAGGTTCATTGGTCTAGCTGCCACTCATATGGGTCTAGCAGGTTTCTGCTTAAGTTGTCTCCCAGAGAGTTTAGAGAGCCTGGCAGGAATTGTGCTAACAGGTGTAGTTGTATGGCTGAGGCCGTGTGCCAAAGGGTCATGGCAAGCCTGCACACAGGCTAAGAGTGAGTCCCTCCCTGCTTGTTGATATACCACATCACTATAGTGTTGTCTGTTTTGATCAGTAGAGGCCCCGGGGACAGGAGGGGTCTGAACGCTGTCAGGGCGTGCTGAACAGCTAACATCTCTTTTTGGCTGATGTGCAGATGTATTTGATTTGGGCTCCATTGGCACCGAATGCCCCTGCCACCCAGGTGTGCACCCCAGGCATAGTCTGATGTGTCTGTGGTGAGGGTCTGGATGGCGTGGGGTTGTGAGAAGGGAAGTCCCTTGTTGTGGTAGCATGCTGCTGCCCACCAAAGAAAATCTTACCTTAGACAAGGTATCATTTGGTGTAAGAGTTTCCAGGTCTTGAGAGTGCTGACACCAAAGGCTTTTTAGGTACCATTGTAGTTTCCTCATATGCAATCTGGCATATGGAATGAGTAAAATGCAAGAAGCCATGAACCTCAGAGCTTGCAGGATTTTCCTTGCGGCTAACTGGGTCCTGGTGGCTAGTTGAGAGAAGTAGGCTGTCAGGTAGGTTTGTTTTTCTGGAGTAAAGAATGCCATCTGGGATGCTGTGTCCAGACTTGCTCCCAGAATACAATTTTTTGTGTGGGTACTAGTTTGTATTTCTTTTCGTTGACAGTGTACCCCAGGGAGGTCAGTAGGTCCTTTAAAAAGGTCAGGTGCTTTAGCAGCTTTTCCTGACTGTCTGCCAGACAGTCTAAGTATGGGTAAATTTGAATATTTCTTTGTCTGCAAAAATCAATGGCGGGAGCCAGACATTTTGTGAAAACTCTGGGAGCAGTGGATAAGCCAATGGGAAGTGCAGAGAACTGAAAGTGCAGTGATCCTGCCCTGAAACGTAGGTATTTCCTGGATGATTCCTTTTGAAAAGAAATTTGAGAGAGCCAGGGACTCTATACCTGTCAGGTTTCCTGGGAGCAGGAAAGAGGGTGTCGTGGGTCAGATTGGATTCCATACAAACATCATCCACATCCAGGACAGGAGGAATGGCCAGAGGTCTGTGCTGTGGAAGATCTAAGAATTCCCTGAGTCTCTTTTTTGATTGAGGAAATCCTCCCTTATACTATGTAGGGTTTCCCCAAAGGAAAAGTCCTCGGTGGAGAGGCTGAAGGGATGGATTCCTCTGCATCAGATTCCTCATAGGCAGAGAGGGGTTGCATATCTTCATATTCAGATGCATCGGTCATCGGACTCCTGTTCAGATAAAAATACTGGGGACAAGTCTCTTTCTTTTGGAAGGGGTAGCCTGGCTTCCCCTGATAAGCATTATAAGGTCTTCCTCCATTTTAAGCATTTGAGACTGAGGCAAGGAAGCAGTTGCCTGAGCTTGGGTTGTCGGTTTTTTGGGTGTGGTTCGTACCCTGGGCCTTAGAAAATCAGTTGTTTTCGAAAGAACTGAAGAAGCGAAAGAAGTTGTCTGTCTGTGTCTAGTATCGAAGTACTTCCTCAGAAGCCGGTGCCTGCTCAGTGGCTCCGGACCCATCCAAGGTACAGACATCCGCAGGATCCTTAGTCGAAGAAGAGTCTTGCGGCATACCAGACTCTGAAAGGGTCTTGGTAGTGGCCTGCGAAAACACAGAAGCGGGCATCAGGGGCTGCGAAAGTGCCTCACTGAGGACCGGAGAACTGACGACTAGCTTAACTGAAGCGGTGTTAGCAGTTTTGGACCTGTGTGGTCTGTCTCTGTCTTTATCCTTACGTTTTTTCGGAAGATAGGTTGTCGGATGGCTTACTGAAGCCATATCAGAATTCGAAGACTGAGAGCAAAAAAATCTAGCTACAATAAGAGTCCGACAACGTATAGTTCTGGCGTTGAACAAAGCAAAAAAGCGACAGTGGGAGACGTTGTGGTCTGGGCCTAAACAGGTGACCCAGTAAGAATGAAAGACTCGGTGTGGTATTTGCTTTCCACAGGTGAAACAATTGTCAATGTTTTCTGACATCAGTTAGAGCAAGAAAAAAAGGATCCCCAAGGGGGTACTTAGCTTTAGAAGACTTCAACTTCAATTTGGAAACAAAACACTGCCTGATTTTATACCACTGATGACCTGACGTCAGTCCTGGAGCAACAGCAACCGATGCAGAAATACTAAGCCTCTGGTATTCGGGCCAACAGAGGGCTACCCTGGCAGGGATAACTCAAATGTGATGAATGCAACAGTGAAACACGAAGAACATCCCCTTCCAAGAAAAAAAAGAGAGGGCTTCCACTTTCCAAACCACAGGAACTGGGACTCTGGCACAAAATAGAGGAAGTTGTCTGTTAAGAGGGGAGGCAAAAAGATCTGCTTGAGGAGTACCCCACTGTTGGATTACATCCAGAAACACATCCCTGTGAAGCATCAATTCTGCGGATTGGGTTATGAACCTGCTCACAGAATATGCCACAGTGTTTTGACCTGTAGGAATGTAAACTGCATGAAGAGTCAAGTTTGATACTGAATAGCCAGTTCCTACATCTGACATGCCAAATGACAAAGAAGACAGGACCTTAGCCCCCCATTTGCTTGCAAACACTTTGAGAGGTCCTGGGGAGACTAGAGGATTGAAGAACATGTAAAGCCAGCAGACAGAAGAGCAATTATTTCTTTGACATTGATGTGTTCTTCCTGTTGATGAGGCATCCAGACTCCCTACACCTTTAAGGAGCTAAATGCTGCTCCGGATCCCACATCTGAAGCATATGAACAGCTCCTAGGAGGGAAGAGGTGGATGAAAAGGGAGCCTTTGATTGAGAGCCAACTGCTGAATCCACCACTTAAGACCCTTCTTGGGACAAGGCAGAAGATGAACTACAAATTCAAGGGGAAGAAAATGTTGAAGCCACTTGACTTCAGAAACCACTGAAACTTTCTCATGTGGAGTTTGACCACAGGGAGCATAGGAATAGTGGAGGCCATGAACCCCAGAACTCTCAGAAATTTCCTGGTTGTTAGTGAAGCCAGAAGAAAAAGGGATTGAAAAAAGAAGAGCTAGGGCCTTGGGAGGAGGCAGGGATGCTAATATAGACACGACCTGGATACTGCACCACAGAAAAACATGATCCTGAGGAGGAGGAGTCAGAAAGGACTTTTTGAAATTTAGAGAAAACCCTAGGCTTTGCAAACGGGAAATGGCATTATGGAGAATTTGCAATAAGTTCTCTGGACAGGACACCTGAAACAAGTCATCGTCCAAGTAGGGAAAGACTTGGGTCCCCTGTAGCCTGATCCACTGTAGCCTGCAAAAAGCAATCAGAGGAGCAATGCATTTGGTGAATATCCTTGGGGTAGTAGAGAGGCCAAAGTGCTAAGTATAGGACAGAAAATGCTAGGAAGCAACATAGAAATGTAGAAACTTTCTGAAAAGGGAATAAACTGGGATATGGAGATAAGCATCCATGACATCCAGAGACACCATATAAACCCGATGAAGCAAGAGAGAGAAAGTCTGAAGGGACAACATTCGAAAAGAAGGACCCTTCTGAAAAGTATTTAGATGACAGAGGTCTAAAATTGGTCTCCAAGTACCCCCTTTCCTGGGCACAAGGAAAAGTCTGGAGTAAAACCTTCTCCCCCTTTGGGAAACTGAAACATCTTGAATAGTACCTGGCATCAAGAGATCCCGAAGCACTGCTGAAAAGAAGGGCAGCTGTTCCTAAGGGGGCAGAGGATTTCCCATGAAAGGGAAAAGAGAGTTCCAGACCATGAAATACCTCGGTGGATAATGGACAGAACCCAGGAGTCCTAAGTAATCTTTATCCAAACAGGGAGAGATAGAGAAAGGCGAACAGAGGAATGGTAAAAATAGGACAGTCAGACACCACCTGGTTTATCAGGAAAAGGAAACTTCAGGGATACAGAAGTGTGAGTAGCCTTGGCAAAAGGAGCCTGCTTCCACCTTTCTTGCCCTAGGTGAAGGCGAGACTGCCTAACGAACAAAGGCTGGTTTATTGGGGGCAATTTATCTGAAACTTAGGTACAGGAGAAACAAAAGCATGTTTAACTTCCTGTAAGGCCTTGCCCTTATCCTGAAGGGACTTAAAACAGCAGCAGGCTTACCAAACAAGTGTTTATTATCTACAGAAGCATCCATCAACTTAGCCTTAAAATCATCACGCAAAGGCTGAAGCCAAAGTCAAGAATATCTCCTCATCATAGACCCAAAAGCAGCAGCCCTAGAGGAAAGCATCTGCAACATCATAACTACACTTGTTGGAATGACGAACCACCTTGGAGGAAATCCTTAAGGAAGGAGCAGAAGTCTTCCCTTCAGAGTATGGATGATCAGCAATTAACTGACAGGCCTGAGAAAGAAGAGCCAACGTGTAACTGGACATATGGGTCTAATAACTGGCGGCCCTAAAAGCTAAAGTAGCAGAGGTATAAACCTTTTTCACTAACCTTTCCATGACTCTATCTTTCTCGGAAGGCAGTAATTTAGAAGAAGGAATCAACTGAGATGGTTTGTCAGAAGCCAATGACACCACCAAGGAGTCAGCAGAAGAGTACTTGTGAAGACATTTACAGTCCTCAAGCACCCTACAAAACCTATCAGATTTCTTGGGGGAAAGAGTCAGGGAGACAGGAGCCTTAGACGCATTACAAAAGGCATCCAAACAAGGCAGCCAAAACAGGAGGGACAGCAGAAGGTCTGGGAGAATCCATATGCAGGCACTCATACCTCTTCTGTATTTCAGAAACCTAAACATAATCCCATCTAAAAAACTTCATCATTCTAGAGATTGTGTCCTCCAAAAAAATTTCCTCAAGAGGAGTTATCAGGACTAGTGGATTCCTTGTTCCCTGGGTCTTTTAAGGGGAGTAGAAGACCAAGGAGGAGCTGGAACAGAAACTCCCTGAGGAGGTTTTAAAGCAAAGCATTAAACCCCTGAGTAAAATTTTGCCATTCACTCTTGGGTCCTTAGGAGCTACAGTAATATGTTTAGTTTTCTGTTATTTCTTTAAGGGGAGATCTGCGTTACAAAATGCTGAAGGTTCTGACACCAGATGGCATTCAATAACTGAGTAGGGATTTCTTCTCGGTCCAATACTTGAGGAACACCCCTAGGCCCCTTGTAAATAATAGGCTGCAGTTCCTCTTGAACGTCCAAAGTGGACATCTCTAAGGCCTCCACAGATGTGCCCAAGGGCGGATCCCCACCGGGCTCCAAACTGGTTGTGGCTGTACCTCCAGGCTTTCACTCTCCTCAGGAGAGATGCCTCAGCCTCAGGAGGCTGAAAAGTAGAAGAACCCCACCTAGATTTCTTGGTCTTCTTCACGGATGGCTGTCCTTCAGAGCAGGAAGTTCCTTCCACTAAGTCTTTAGCCAAGAGCTTAAAACATTGATTCTCCAGATACAAAGACAAAGAAGAAAGCCTATTCTGGAGGGTCTTGGGAACAAAGGCCTGACAAACTAAACAGGATGTGTGGTCATGGGAAGCACAGAGGCTAAATAAGCACTTTGCGTGATGGTCTTTATGGAAAATCTGTCTCCCACACTGGCATTTACTTATCTTGGATTACATGAAGCCCCAAAAACAAACAAACAAAAAAGATAAGATACAATAAAACCCCAATGGGACACTTATCTGCAATGGCTTGGTGAACTAGCAACAGAAAGGCCATTCAGACCAATGATCAAAAGATGGCATTCGGATTAGCAGCAAATAAGTTCTGAGGGAAGAATGTCCTGATGTCACCTTTGTCCTGTGCTACATGAAATGCGCACATGTAACATACGTAGTACCTTAAAAGCAACCTAAATGCTTTGGTATTCTGGCCGGACATCAGGCCGCCCTTGGCGGGGGATCCCCATTGTAATGAATACAGCAACAGTGAAACAGAAGGACACCCGCCCATTTGGAAATAGTTTGTTTTGACACAGGTTGTCCCTCCTTAACTTGAAAGAAAAGACAACTGATCTAAAGATCTGAAAGACTTGTGAGATATCACCTCTCTCACTCATTTTTAGAAAGAAAAAAGGGAACTACAAAATTTGTATTGAAGTAAACTCAGATGCCACTTTAGGCATAAAAGGATTAGTTCTCAAGAAACCCTCTCTCCGTGAAAAATGAGATGGAGTTGCAAGCTCTTATGAATCAACCATGACACCCCTTCTTGCAGAGGTGACAGCAATCAGTAAAACAGCTTTCGATATTAAGAACCTCAAGTCAGCCAGTTTAACTGGTTCAAATGGAGCAAGTGTTAGCTTCTCTAATACTAAGATCCCAAGGAGGTGACACTGGTTTTCTAGGGGGTCTCTTACGCAAAACCCATTTCAAAAACATTTTCACAAGTGAATGCATTGAAAAAGGAGGATTCATGGGCAGACATGCTGAAATGGAAAATAAACTAACCCTGAAGGAGGAGTAATGAAGGTCACAGGATAGTAACTCGCACACATTATAAACCAGAGAAACACTAGATCTGAATGGGTGGTAGTAATGTTGTTGGCACCTACCAGTAAACGTTCTCCATTTGTTAATATATAATATTCTAAAGCAGGCATTCTTGCCTCCATTAGTACCTGCTATACGTCCTCGGTGAACAGGTGCCTAAGGGAATTGCAATGTTATCATCTAGGCAGTTAGCTGAAATTGACTGGGATCAGGGTAATCAAATGGGTCTATATCACATCGTCGAATGCACAAGTGTTTGAACGATGTAATATCGAACTGGGAAGTTCGAAATGTGAGAAGTACGAACACACAGAACAGAGATTTTTTTCCCAGGGAAACAAATAGCTGTTCCGGTACAAAAACAAACAAAAAAAAGTACACTTTAAACTTATACTAATGTGGGGAGCTGTGCCCCTACACCCCCCCTACTTAAATATACCAAATCCGAGATTGCACCACAGTGGAGGAAATAGCAAAGCCGCGAAAATGGCCCACCAATTTTTTTTCCCTGGGGGGGGGGGGATCGGTGTTCCGCGGCTTCAGTAATTTCATATTTCGGGCATATGGGTTCGATATTACAACGTTTGATGGCGTAATACAGACCCAATCAAACACCCCTGCTTTTGTGAGAATAGATCCATTCTGTGTGTAAGTTTGTGGTTACTGCCTCTGGCCATGTCTAAAACAAGGGAGAACCAGTACTGCCTGAGTCAGAAAGGAGTCACCACAATGGTCTTGGGAGATTACTTCTGAATCTTCAGAAGTAACCTGGATATCAGTGGAAAGGGTGGAAAAGCATACAGGAACATTTCTGTACAAGGAAAGGAAAAAGCAGCCCTCTTAATAGAGCAGAATCTTGCCAGGTGATTGTTCAGAGAGGAGGCAAATACGTCTACTTGAGGAATTCCCCACAGATGAATCAAATGCAAGATCCCCAATCTAGCTTCCATTCATGAGGGTCTACTCTTGTCCAGCTAAGCTTGCATACCGCATAATTTTACCATCATGGAATGTAGGATGCCTGTAGAGAGAGACTGTGCTTTGAAACTATATCCCAAGCTAACATGGCTAGTCTGCAAAGAGGTATGACCTGGCTCCCCTTTGCTTGTTGATGGACCACATGACTGTGGTACTGTCTGTTAACATCCTTAAGAGGTCCCAGTGAACCAAAGATGATTCAGAGAGTTAAATGACTTGATCAGGCAAGTAACTCTTACATCTACGTGCTTGTGTCTGTCCTTGGGGTCCCACACACCTTGCACTTTTACAACTCCTTAAACTGCCCCCCCAAGCAAAGTCCGAGGGGTCTGTGATGACCTACTGCTTTGGACAGGGAAGGCAGCAGAACCTGGATTTAGGGAAATTTGCTCTCTCTACCAAGTGATTTCGCTTCTGACAAACCCTAGCACTGGAATTTGAAAAGATAATGGATGATGGTGCTGGGACAAGAAACTTTGGACACTGCTGCATCTCTCATGTACAGTCTTGCCAGGAGAATCATAAGAATTATAGATGTCATGAGTTCAAACATCTAGAGGTATACTCTTGTAGTGACTGAAGTCCGAGAGAAAATTTTTAGATCTAGATCTATTTCATCTTGTGGAAGAAAAGCGGTTTGGTCTGAGTTGACTAACACCCCAGGAACACAATCATGTGTGAAGGTGTCAAAAAGGTGTTCTCTTGAATCCCAGCTTGTGTAAAAGATCTCTCATCCAAGTGAAGGATTACTAACACTTTGCAAAGAAAAGCAAGTCTAAACATGGAAAAATGTAGATAACCTTGTAGCCTGCAATGAACTATAACTGAAGCTAGACAGTTTGTGAACATTCATAGTGCAGTAAATAGTCCAAAGGGTAAGGCAGAGAATAAAAAAGTTACCTCTTACCATAACCTGGCATCTGCTGTCTTCCTTCATTCCTCCTCATGACACGGTCTCGCATCCAACTTGACCACATTCTACAAACTTGGGTTAGACTCTCAAGTTCCTCCCTCCAACCCATAATCTCTTACATCCACCCAAATACATCAGATCGAGTTTGTCACTTCCATATATGCACCACCACAGAGCAAGGAACATCAGGAGAGGCTCAAACATGGGACATAAGGGTCTCTTCATAATCTAGGTTCCTCCAGAACAAGAAGCAGGGGGAGAGTGGGAAAGTGAGGAGGAATGAAGGAAGACAACACAGATGCCAAGTTATGGTAAGACATAACTTTTTAATCTGACATTGTCTTTTTCATTCCTCCTCACGATAGGGTCAGAGTCCCCAAATATGTAGACCCTGGGTAGCCCTCATGAAGGTTATGCTGGAGCACCACTGAACAAGCGGAGGCCCTGCTCCTGGATACAATATCCAACTTGTAGTGTTATACAAATAGGTTCATAGATGTTTACTAGGCTATCACAAGGGCCTTTTTAAGCCTAGCCATGCATTCGAAACCTCTGACAAGTTCTGGTACCTTTGACAAGTGTAGGCATGGGCCTAGGAGATTAACCATTTAGAGGTCACCTGTGTCCATTAGAGACATAGGTGCCAAACCAGGGATGAATTTTCGGGTTCCCATCCATTTGTCCAAGTTGCACTTCAATTGGGTTAGAGAGGAACTCTGCTTCACATGGATGGGGAGCCTGTTCCATAGAAGCGGCGGTCTCTGGGATACACTGGGATACATACCTATCTCTCCAGCAGGTCCTATTTATATCACAGGCAAGGTTTAAGTCTTTAGAATGGGTAATTCTGGTGCTGTTTGTTTTGAGACTATGCAGGAGGTCCGTCAGAGTGAGGTCTGACAATGTCCTGTATGCCAGGCATACATTTCCCCTCAAAAGCCTGTAGGAGACAGAATACAGGGATAGGGCCTTGAAGCAGTCTGCATAGGACATTTTACTTGCACCATGTATTCTTAAGTGAGAAACCTCTGTTGACGTTCCAATTGTTGGATATGCTCAGTTAGGTACATACCAAAGGGGGTACTATACTTAATGATAGGTCTGATGAATGCCAAATACAGTGGAACAATGACGTCCCTGAACTTAGATGCCACACCTTTGTTTATAAGTTGCACAACACAGAAGGACTTCCTCACCATTGTAGATGCATGATGGTCAAAGGCTAGATTATTATCTATGTGTCTCTCTAAGTCCCTGACTACTGGGTCACCTCTAAGGGGTGTGTTGTCAATATGCCAGTTACCATGGATGGAAGACTTCCCAAATGATACTATTATGTATTTCTTGGCATTTAGTTTTAGTCCATGGCTCTGACACCAGTTGTTTGTCTGTGCCAGCCACTTCTGGAGAACATGCGTGTCAGTGTGAGATTCAATGACTGCTCCTAATTTACAATCATCTGCAAATTTAGTCAGCCAGAGACCACTGATGTTGGCCTTTACTTCTGAGAAGTAAATGCCATAAAGTAGCTGTCCCACGGACTAATCTCTGAGGGACTCCACTTGTGACGGGCCTCTTTGTAGAAGTAGACTCCCCAATTCTAACTTCCTGGATCCTGTCTGTGAGCCAGTTGGCTATCCACTGGGTGACATACGGGTCTGCACTTAACCTCTTGAGTTTGTCAACAATGCCCAAGTGGGGTACTGTGTCAAATGCCTTGGCCAGGTCAAGGTAGGCATTGTGAACGATTCTGTCCTCATCCATTGCTTTGGTGACCTTCTCAAATAAGTCCACCAGCTTCAGTAGGCATGATCTGCCCTTGACTAAACCAAACTGGGTTGGGTCCAGTGTCTGGAGGTTTACTACATCTCCAGAGATCATCCCCATGATAATTCTTTACACGGTTTTACAAACAAGACTAGTGAGAGTTACGGTCTGTAATTTCCAGAGTCTGTAGATGGCCCACCTTTACGCAGAGGGATGACTGGTGCCTTTCTCCATTAACAAGGTGCAAAACCTGTTTGGAGACTGTAGTTAGTAGCAATGCCAGAAGCCCTGATAGGTCATGTTTCATGTTAATTAGAAGGCATCCTGGGATATTGTCTGGGCCCATTGATGCAGTGTTCTTGGTCTGAGAGAGAGAATTAAGGACCTGTTCCCTAGTGACAGTAGGGGGAGTTGTACTTGATATCTCCTGAGGGAAGGTTGAGAGGGAGAAAGGGGTAAAGTTGGAGCTGAATTTATCAGCCAGGAGGTTTGCTATGTATTCTGGCTCATTGTACGTGGCTCCATTTACAATGAACTCTGCACAGAATTGTGTATTGGTTTGAGGTTTATGACATAGCTAAAGAATGCTTTGTGGTTGTCCTTGGCCTGGGACCCCAAACTTGCCTTAAATTTGGCTTTGGTAGTGGTAGACTATTTGTCCTCCGAGTTGTTTGTTTAGTTTGATGAGAGTGCTTTAATCCTGTTGGGTGCTGCACCGCCTAATTTTTGCCATGATTTTCTTCCTCCTGTAATACAGCCTATTGATTGTGGGATTCTACCAGGGTTGCTTGTTTTTTGAGTTTGTTCTATACTTATTCCTGGTGGGTACAGCTGTCTCTATGCGGCTATTAACAAGCTTGTAAAGGGTTTCTGTGAACAGTTCTGCATAAGCAGCAGTGTTCTCAGGGTTTGTTGTGGGCTTGAAATTTTGCCACATTCTCACTTAATAGCAGGAGGATAGCCTTAGAATAGTTCCTGAATATTCCAGGTTTAGTTGGGGGTCCAGGTTTTATTTTTACTTCAAAGGAGACCATTTTGTGGTCTGAACTTACCATGGGAAGGCATTACAGTAGGGGGTGTGCAGCACTATCCCATATTAGTGAGGATCAGATCCAGTATGGGTCCCACCCCTAGATGGAGTATTGACTCTCTGGTCCAGGGAGTTTTGTGTTTACAAAATCCAGGAATCTCTGTGCATGTACATCAGGTGTCATATAGGATTCCCAGTTAATACTGGGGTAATTAAAGTCACCCATGAATATGGTGTTAGTGTTTCTAATGAGTTTAAATATATAATATGGGTTTCCTGAGTCATACAGGGGGACCTATATCTTGCAAGGAAGTGGTATTGGATTTTGCCTATGGTGATTTGAACATGGAGCAGCTCGAGTGCATTGACCTGTTTGATGAACCTTGAAGTATATTTATCTTTGATGCAAACAGAGACACCTCCACCTTTAGTCCCTGCCTGTGAAGTAGCTGGCCTAAATATTTGGAAGGCATAACCTAGCAGTGTTGGTGTGCTCTCTGTGGTTTTGTATGCGATTGTTAGACCATGTTGCTGCGGCACAGATATCATCAACAGAGGATCTAGAATAGAAGGTAGAAGAGGTAGTCCTAGCACTGGTGGAATGTGCCATAGCACTGGTGGAATGTGCCATGGAGTTCTAGTAATTTCATTCCTTTGGCAGAGTAAACATATGAAATGTAGCCAGAGATCCATGTTGCCAAGGTAATTTGACATCACTTGTCCTAGTCTGCTAGGTGAGAATGCTACAAAGACCTGATCAGACTTCCTGTGTTTGGTCCTGTGCAGATAAAAACAGAGTTGTCTACGGATGTCAAGGTGGTGAAGAACATACTTGCCTTTATTGCAAAAATTCTGAAAGAACACTGGTAATTGGATGGATTGATTTATATGGTTCTCAGTGGCTACTTTAGGCATAAAGGAAGGATTGGTGCAAAAAGACACTCTGTCCTTATGAAGAACTATGTAGGGAGGTTTGGAGGATAAGGCTTGTAGTTCAGAAATCAACTTAGCCAAAGTTATAGCTACCAAAAGATGGTCTTCCATGATAAGAACTTCATATCGCAATTTGCAGCTGGCTCGAACAGTCCGTGGGTCAAGGCCTGCAACACTAAATTGACAACCCAAGGAGGAGAAAGTTCCCTGATTGGAGATCTTAACAAAAACAGCCCTTTCAAGAAAGATTTCCACAGCCTAAAGGTGAACAAAGAATGAGACTGACTCGCACCATGGAAATTGGAGCTAGCAGCTAACTGAAGCTTGATAATGGAGAAGTTAGCACCTTTCCTCAAATACAATTCTGAGAAAAGACAGGATCTCTGATACTTGTGCTGAGAAGGGATCAGTGTTTCTGCTCGTTTTCCAGACAACAAATCTCTTCTTACTGTTGTAGACCTTTTTAGTGAAAGCTGTTTGTGAGACCAGAAGAATTTTCCGGACCGGGGAGTTGAGCCTGGACTGTCTCACTAGGGATGGAAGTGAAGAAACCAAGTGGTTAATTTGAGGGCATGAAGATTCGGATGCTACATCCCTGATGGGAGAGAGAAGGTCCTAACTTGGCTCCAATATCAAAGGAGGATATTTCAGATGAAACCAAAGGAGGGAGAATCACCCCCAGCGAGGCCAAAAGGGGGCAATGAGGATGACCAAGCTCTTCAGCCTGCTTGCCTTCTGTAGAAATTCGGGAATGAGCAAAAGAGGAGGATAATCATACAGGAGACCCGTGGGCCAATTGTGGACTACCTGCATTCCCTAGGGACTTCCCCAGAGGAGGGATCAGAGCAAAGAACTTGCTGCATTTGTTGTCGAGGGGAGAGGTAAGGGTCACAGCAAGGTTGACCCCAATGACTAAAGATCATGTCCGCTACTAATTGAGGGACCACTCGTGTGGAATCAGGAACAATCTGCTGAGTCTGTCTGCCAGGTTGTTGGTTTTCCCGGAATATGCACTGCAACTAAAAGGCAGTCTGAAGATATCGCCCACTCCCACACCCTCATGGCCTCCCTGCACAAAAGGTAAGAACAGGTTCCTCCTTGATTGTTGATGTACCAGACAACAGATATGTTGTCGGTATATACCGCAACAGTCCCTAAAGGGAGACTGTCCTGAAATGCTTGCAACATTAGGAGGAATGCTGTCATCTCTATGACACTGATATACACCCTGGTCTCAGGTAGGGGGCCATGTGCCTTGGACCATCTTCCCATTGTAATGCCTCCCACCCAAACTGGGAAGCATCCGTGGTCAATGTGGCCACAGAGGGTTTTTGTTCAAGAATGGTATGCCTAGAAGGGGATTGTCTGACTGTATCCACCAGGTGAGGTGACACTTGCAAACTGGAGTCAATCTGATGCGTATGGAGACAGGAAGTACCACTGAGTTGCTAATGTCACCTGGAGAACCTTCATGAAGAATCTGGCTAGAGGGACTAACAGAACAGCTGTAGACATGGATCCCAGGATTTGTAATACCTGCTGAGCAGTGACAACCTGTTGGGATAACAGTTCTTACACCTGATTTCTCAGATTGGTGTAAGGAAAGAGACGCTATCAGATTCCTTGTGTCCAGCTGAGTCCCTATAAATTCTAGGTTCAGTACCGGAGTCAGGTTGGACTTGGTCAGATTTACTGTGATAAACACTTGAAAATAAACTCGTAAAAATAATAAAGCGAATCGCAACCTGAAAATTCACGTAACTACATTTAACAAAAAACAAAAAACATACAATTCCTTTCCTTAGCGCTTTCACCCATTTATATCATGGGTTTCATCAGAGTAAAGTCATAAAGAAGCAGCTACCATATATACTTAATGTTATCCAATCACAGTACATTGTTAATTTACAAATTTGTAAATTGAAAATTACCTAAAATAGAGTAGCAAACTTGAACAAAAACTTTTAAATAGTTCTTTAAAAATATTTGCTGTTTAAATAATAATTAATGTTTACAAAAATGTTATACATAAAATAAAATATAATGCAGAAAATCAATATTGTCAAAAAGTGTATACCTTCATACTTAATCAAAATCTTTAAAAACCTAAAATTAATGAACAATACAATAATATTAATAGTTTTGCAATAATTTATTATAAGTCTACAGTGTAAATATTTTCAATAAATATGATATCAATAAATATGACTTATAAAAATATATAAAACTAAATGTTATAAGATTTCAAGTTTAAATGACAGGCAATAGATACATGTTCGTTGATACCTGGTTTATTACATGAGTTCAGTCTCAACTGCCAGAGACACTCTTTTAATTCTAGTAGAGTGTTCACATCTCCTTCATTAATAAAATTTTGAGGTATTCTGTCAATAACAAAAAACAGAAATCTTTTAAATTCTTTACATGTGGTACTATGCATATAAAGAGAGTTTGTAGTTTTCTTATTCTTAATATCTCTAATATGTTCGGCAATTCTTTCCCTGAGCTTCCTAATGGTTTTACCAATGTAAAATGCCTGACATGATAAACATGTGGCTAAATAAACCACTAACTTCGTATTACAGTTCACATGTCCAGGACATCTAACAGTTCGGTTGTAACCTTTAATAGTAGCATAAGGTCCATCGTTGATATACCTACAACATCTACAGAATTCACATTTTCGCATTTGAGAATTTTTGTGTGTTACTTCACTTTCAAAATAGTCCTTAAGGTTTTTACCTCTACTAAAAACAATAACAGGATCATTGCCTATAAATTGTAAAATCTCTACCTGGTTATTAAAAACTTGTTTCCATGTCTCTTTTATACCATCTGACATTATAGTAATATTACTAGTATAAGGTAAGACTAATGTACATGAATTTCTTAAACCAGCACCTCTATTCTCCGTTATGTTGTTGGACATACCATATTTTAGTATAGGCCTAAAATTGGCGTTCCTTTTGTCACTCACTTCCTTTTTGATTTGGTCCAGTAATTTGTTAGGGTAACCTCTATCTACAAACATATCAGATAAAATATTCATCTGACAGAAAAACTCATCGTCCTCACTGATGATCCTAGAAAGCCTCACCATTTGCCCTTTTACTAAGTTTCGCTTCTGAAAGTAGGGGTGACAGCTTTTAAAATGTAGGTATGAGTTTGAGAATGTCTTTTTTCGATAAATGTTTGATTCAATGTTGCCCCTTGTTTTGTACAATTTTATATCTAAATACTCACAACATTCCTTCTTTATATTGTATGTAAATTTCAGAAAAGGTGTGGTACTCTCTAACTGTGCAACAAATTCTTCAATTTCCTCTATAGTACCTTTCCAAAACAACAGGATATCATCCAAAAATCTTAAATATATATCTATTTTTGGCCAAAAACTGTTAGTAAAGACATACTCCTTCTCCCACATAGCCAAAACCAGGTTCGCGTAGACAGGGGCACATCTTGCACCCATAGCTATGCCTGAACTTTGTTTGTAATATTCGCCCCCAAACTGGAAGAAATTATTTTCCAGAACCATCTCCATTAATTCTACCAATAGCTTCCGTTTGACTATGTGAAAGCTTCCATATGTTTCTAAACTAGCTTCAAACAACTGTAACCCCTCCTCAAGGGGTATTACGGAAAATAGGTTAACAATGTCAATTGTAACAATGATGGTGTTGTCTAAATCCTTTTTATCATAATCTTTTAATATTTCTAGACAATTCCAAGAATCTTTCAATATATGTTTGATATTTTTCACAACCTCACTACAATTGACATCAATGTAATGTGCTATCGCTTCAGTTTTGGATTGTTTTGCTGACACTATAGGTCTAAAGGGGGGGTTAGAAACATTTTTATGTATCTTGGGTATCCCGAACAAAGATGGTGTAACAGGATAATCAACTGAAAGGTAATCAAATTCTTCCTTGGTAATAATACCTTCCGTTAATAAATCAAAGAGTTGCCAATCAATCTTCGTATATGCTTTTATCATGTCATATTTTGAAACCGCTGTATAAGTCATCTCATCATTAAGCATATTTGTCATTTTGTGTTGATAATCCGTTATGCTCATAATCACTACCCCTCCCCCCTTGTCTGGTTTCATAATTCTCAGGTCATTTGAAACACTTAGTTCCCTAAGACAAATTCTTTCTGCTACTGTCAAGTTGTCCTCTGTCAAATGCATTTCCTTCCATGCTTTTCTTAATTGAGTCTCACAAAACATTTCAAAAATGTAAATAATAGGGTTACTAGGTGGGATGAATGTACTTGACCTCTTAAGATTGAAATTTTTAGTGTCTACCTTCGGATCAATGTCAGCCTTATTTTTAAAAAACATTTTTAAATTCAATAGCCTAGTGTAAGTTTTTAAATTTAACAAAGTTTTCCCTATGTCCACTTTATAGTTTGGAATAAATTTAAAACCTTTTTTAAAAAGTAAAACATAGTTTTCATTAAAATGTTTTTCTGTGTAATTGTACACAGAAAAACCACCATCTGTAATTATGTCACATTTAAAATCATTGTGATTTTGCAATTCGTAAACATTTTCATTAAAATTCTTGTAATAATTAGAGTCACTTTCAAACACATCTGAGCTCAATTGACTATATTCGTTGTGTGTATCTTGTACAATTTCAGTGGGCTCATTAAAAAAAATTCACACAATTCACTAACTCACAAACCTTGTCGTCAGCCTGAAAGGGAAAGTTAATGCTCAATAATCCTGTCGCACTTGCCTGAATCTGTTCCTGTTACTGTACTGACCATACTGATCCTGCCCTCGGTAATGCTCTTTCAAGCGTTCGGATCTCCGAAGGGCAGGTTCCTCTAAAAAAGGTTCACTCTGGTTCACATAACCATCCTGAACTCCTGTGTGCCTTCGAGAGTCTTCTCTAGGCACTGTATTACTATTATATGTTATGTTCGTGTTATTGTTGTAAGTGCCGTTCCCTGCTGTTCTAAAAAGGCGTTTGTAATCCTTAAAATGAGTTTATGCCTTGTTACTTGACTAATCATTTGTGTCCCTTTGCAATTTTTCATTTTTATTTTCCAAGCCTTTACTGACAAATCTATTTATGTCAGCCAGTGTGTTGTCAAATTTACCCTTGTTTTGTTCAAATAATAAATAATTTCTGATACTATTGTCAAGTGTAGTTAACGTAACATTCAATTTAGCTATCTTAATATTGTTGTTCTTAATTAACTTCATCAGTTGTTTACCCGTGTAATCAAATATGTTAACAAGTTCGTTAAACAGTTCTTTATCATTTTCAAAACCAAATGGTACCTTGAAAACCCTAAGTCCTTTTGGTACCTGGTTAAATTCAAGAGACCTTTCTAAATACACGTTGTCCATCTGTAATGATTTGTACTTCCGCAACGTTTTCCCAAAGTCTTCGATTTGTTTGTTAAGCGATCCCATATCACGACCTTGATGTAAGGGTCCAAAGCAAGGAGTCGAAAGTACTTTTTCTATTCGTGGAATATTGAGTGTGTTATGCCAAACACCATTAGCCACATCCCTAGCATTCCTCTCCGAATTCGGCCTCGGAACCACGTGCCCACCGTTCCCTTCCGTGGTACGAACTGTCCTACCGCCCAAAGAATCAGTCGGACAATTGCTGGCTACGGAGTTACTATGTGAAGTTCCTGGTGTTGAATGTAGCGTAAAAATCTGTTCCTCCATATCAGACAAGAACACATTGGCGTTCTCAACAACCACATTACCCTTGTTTTGTAAATGATCATTAGCAAGAGCACTGTCATTAATAAGGGCATTAGTGTTGTTCTGCTCCTTTAATACTGCCAAAAGGCGTTGAGTAATAAGAAGTTGCTGTTGTAGTAGCTGCTCTATAATGTCCAAAAGAATGTAAAATTGATTTTTAGAAAATAAACGTGGAAATGTTGCTAAAAGCGTAACAATAATCCTTTAGTCTTGGTAATCTTTAACAGTCCGTGATAGTCAGGAAGCAAACCACCAACACTACTCACGAAATAAACACTTGAAAATAAACTCGTAAAAATAATAAAACGAGTCGCAAAGTACAGTTTTGTACCTACCATAAATGTAGATGTTCGAGGATCCACATTGCTGCAGTCCTAACTATTGGGTAGTCCGCTGTCCAGTCGGCCCGAATACCAGAGTATATGGCTGACGTCGGTCAGGGCGCATTAGACTGACGTCAGTACGTCAGGGTACTAATGCGCATGACCGACGCCATTTCCTCAGTCTTTTCTTGCCCCAGATGTCAGAAGACCCTAAAAAGACAAGGCCCAATATACCTGCACCAAAAATATGTACAATATATACAAAAATATATACAAAATATCAGCATATAACCTCACCTACACAACCACCCCTAAACACAGAGGGGAAGGAGGGAGGAATTGGACTGCAGCAATGTGGATCCTCGAACATCTACATTTATGGTAGGTACAAAACTGTACTATGTTCTTCGCTCCACATTGCTGCAGTCCTAACTATTGGGTAGAATCCCAAAGCAGAGGTAAGGGAGGCTGGCAAATCATAAAGAAGCAGGAGCTGTCAACATGCCTTGCAAAATAGCTGTGGCAAACCAGCCCTAGACTTAGAGTAGAGAGGAAGGTGATAATGCTTAGAGAAAGTATGCACTGAACTCCAAGTAGCTGCCTCCAAAATATCCTTAGTTGCCACCCCCCTTAGAAATGCTGTTGAAGTGGCAGTAGCCCTAGTGGAATGAGGCCTAATCCCAGCTGGAATCTCCTTGCCATGATGGGAATAACAAAATGAAATGCAAAACCCAATCCACTTAGAAATAGTTTGCTTAGACACGGGCTTGCCCTGAGAACTCAAAGCAAAAGAAACAAACAACTGCTGAGACTGCCTGAAATCCTTAGTCCTGCTTAAATAATAACGCAACTGCCTATGTACATCTAAAGTGTGCAAAATCTTTCCCCTTTATTTTGGGGATCTGCATAGAAAGTAGGCAAATGAATAGTTTGGTTTAAAGCCACACTAGAAACCACCTTAGGCATAAAGGAAGGATTAGTACGTAATGATACCCTATCCTTATGGAAAATCAGAAAGGGCTCTACTGCCATAAGGGCCTGCAACTCAGAAACCCTTCTTGCAGAAGTAATAGCCAATAAAAAAGCAGTCTTCCATGACAAATATTTCAAATCAGCAGTACCCGCAGGCTCAAAAGGTTGTAGAGTAAGTTTTTCCAACACAAAATTGAGATCCCAAGCAGGAGTAGGAGCTCTACGTGGGGTCTTATATTCTTTGCCCCTCTGAGAAACTGCTTGAACAAAGGATGCGAAAACAATGGTGGGTCACAATCATAGTGAGCTGAAATTGCTGCAGCATGAATCTTAATGGAAGAGAAGGACAAACCTTTGTCCAATAACTCAGTAAGATATTGAAGAGCCACACTCAAATTAGGCTCAGAAATCTCCAAATTCCTTGCTGCACTCCAAAATAAAAATCTCTTCCATTTTTCTGCATACACTTTCCTTGTACTAGGTCTTCTAGCTTCCATAATCACATTTAAAACTTGTTGAGGAAGTTGAGACCGGCTGTCTCTCAAAACAGAATATGCCATGCTGTTAGATGAAGAGAGCGAAGCTTGACATTGAGCAGGTGGCCTTCTCTCTGAGACAACAGGTGTGGAATCAAGGGTAAAGGCCATGGAGGCTTCTTTACTAGACTCCTCAGTAATGGGTACCAGTGCTGCCGAGGCCAATCTGGAGCTATTAAAATCATCCTTGGCTTGTCTTGTCTGACTTTTAGAAGCACCTTTGGAAGAAGAGGCAGAGGTGGAAACGCATACACATGAAGATTTTTCCAACTGAAAGAAAGAGCATCCACTTTCCAAGCTGTGTGATGTAACCTCTTTGTGCAAAACTTTGGCAGCTGGTGGTTTAGTGGAGAAGCGAACAGATCTATGTCTGGAGTTCCCCAGGACACTGTCAACCTTTGAAATACATGAAGATCCAGTTTCCACTGTGGGGATCCATGATTTGTCTGCTTAACACATCTGCTAAGGAGTTCTGTGCTCCGGCAGAAACCTTGCCTGAAGAGTTAGTTGCAAGCTGAGCGCAGTCTCCCATAAAATCATTGCTTGCCTGCACAATGGGTAAGAATGTGTTCCCCCTTGTTTGTTGATGTACCACATGACAGTTGTGTTGTCTGTTAGAATCAACACCTGCCCTGGAAGAAGTAACTCCTTGAAAGCCATTAATGCAAACTGGACTGCTAACATCTCCTTCATGTTGATATGTAGATGCTGTAGTCTGGCAGGCCACTTGTCTTGTATCCACTTTCCATTTAGATGAGCTCCCCAAGCAATGTCCGAGGCATCTGTCGTTAAAATCTGACTCGCCTCTGGCCGGGTCACAGAGAGTCCCTTGTTTAGGTGACATTCCTGAGCCCACCACAAAAATTCCTTTTGAAGGCAAGGTATTATTTGAATGACAGTGTCCAAATCCTGGCAGTGCTGTGTCCATACATTTTGAGATACCATTGCAGCTTCCTCATATGCAGTTTGGCATTGGGAAGCACCAGAATACAAGATGCCATGAACCCTAATGCTTGAAGGACTGTCCTTGCAGTCAGCACGGACTGATGAGATAGTTGATGAAAGTAAAGGGATAGACTCTTTTGTTTGTCCGGGGTTAAAAAGGCCATCTGGGCTGCTGTATTCAGTCTCACACCCAGAAAGCACATGTCTTGAGAGGGTACTAGACTGGACTTTATTTCGTTCACAGAATACCCTAGGCATCTTAGCACTGCTATAACATATTCCAGATGTTGTAGAAGGTCTTCCTTTTCCTGAGCCAGAATCAGGCAGTCGTCCAAGTAAGGATAAATCTGAATTCCTTTTAGCCTGAAGTAAGCTATCACTGGAGCCAGAACCTTTGTGAATACTCTGGGCGCAGTAGATAAGCCAAAGGGCAATGCAGAGAACTGATAATGAGAATTTCCAGCTCGAAAATGCAGATACTTCCTGCAACTTAGTCTTATAGGCACATGAAGGTAAGCTTCCTTGAGATCTAAAGTTACCATCCAGTGATCTTTGCCCAGCAGAGGTAAAAGCTGTTGTAACGTCAACATCTTGAACTTGGGAATGTCCAGATAAGTGTTGAGGATAGATAAATCCAAAATTGGTCTCCATGTGTTCCCCTTCTTTGGTACTAGGAACAGGCGAGAATAAAATCCTAGGCCCCTGTCTGATACAGGAACTGGCTGAATGGCCCCTAGTTGGAGAAACAGAGAAATTTGCTTGCGAGCCTCTTTCCTTTGTGGAGGAGGAACGTCTGGCATGCCTTTGAAAGGGGGCAATGTATGGAAATAAAACCTGTAACCGTGGTGAATGATATCCAACACCCATCTGTCTTGAGTAATTAAATCCCAATTTTCTTTGAAAAGAGACAGTCTTCCTCCCAAAGGAGCTGCCAGACGAGAATCTACTGGCAGCTGAAAAGGCAGGTCATTGGGTCTGTTTACGAAAGGACTGACCCCTGCCCTCACCAGAAGTCTGAGCAGGTGAACTCCCTGTTCTAGGCCTAAAAGAACCTTGAGCTCTGCCCCTACCACGTCTAGACCTACCCCTAGACTGGGAATCATAAGCAGGATAAGTCCATCCCTTAGTAGGCCAATTTCTACTAAACTTGGTGGCTGCACCTGCAAAAATCTTTAACAGTTTGCATAGACTTAGCTTTGTCCTCCATTTTCTTCAAAACTGCTTCCACAGGCGAACCAAACAACACATCAGACTGTAAAGGAGCATCCAAAATCCTTGTCTTAACATGCTCAGCTAAATTCTGATCCCTCAACCAGGCATGCCTGCGAAGAACAGAACTAGTGGCAGCCACCCTCGAGGAGGCCTGTACAGCATCAAAACCACATTGCAAAGAATGCTTACCCACTTGTTCAGACACATGAACTAAATCCAGCAACTCTTTACACTCAATACCTTCCGCCAAAGCATCCACCTTAGATTTCAGTTGTGAAAGGAGATAATTTTAATATTTTAGCATGTGAAACTGACAATTCAACGCCCTCATGGCTAAAGTGGAGGAAGTATACACTTTCTTTCCCCATCTATCCAAAGCCCTTGCCTCTTTATCAGTGGGAACAGGGTTTTTAACCACAGAGGCCTTAACACCTTTAGGTCCCTGAGAAACAGTTTCCGGTCTGCCCGAGGACTCTTAAAAGATACTTATGAGCTTCAGGCACCCTATAGTACCTATCAGGTTTAACAGGAGCAGGAGGCAAAGAATCAGGGTTCAGGGAAGCCTCTGCAAAAACATCTTCCACCACATTCAACACAGGAGGTATAGCTAAGGGCCTATGCTGGGATAAAAACAAGAATTCCTAAGCCTTTTCCTGAATCAGAGTAATCCTGGCCTTCCCATTTAAAGTGCTCCCTCATGGAATGCAGAGTCTCTGAAAATGAGAAATCCTCAGGAGGAGAAGCTGTAGGAGTGGAATCATCCACATCAGAATCAGAATAAGGAGGATACTCCTGCAAATCTTCCGCAGAAGACTCAGAAGCCTCTGAACACTGTTCAAAACTATCAAACTCAGGTTCCACCCTAGGCCTCTTATCAGGAGGGGGCATAGAACCTCTAATCATAGTAATCAAATCTTCTGCCATTTTAAGCATATGTTTCTTAGGCACAAAACCTGAAGTGCTAGGAAAAGCCCCCACTGAAGCCAAACTTGGCCTACCTCTCAAAGAAGTTTTGGAAACAGAAGGAGAGGCCCTAACAACCTTGGGAAGAGAGGGAAGAACAGTTACCTGAGAAGCCCCCTCAGCTTGGCCTACCTCCTGAGAAGGCACATCCTGTAACAGTAAAGTCTCTGCCTGAGACTCCAAAGAAACTCCTGGCAAAACCTCTGGCTCCACTGAGTTTTCTAAAGTACCGACGACCGGTACTGCCGGTTCATCAATCCTAGGCTTCGCTGTTTTGACCTTGCGCTTCTTGGACGAAGCGGGCGTCGGAGCATCCGACGGCATTTTATAATTGCAACGCTTCCCAAACACTAACCTGGCACAGTCTAACCTTCTCTTAATAGTGCGTTTGTTAAACCTAGCACAAGAGCGGCATCCAACAACGCCGTGCTCAGGCCCTAAACAAGGTATACACAAGGTATGGTAATCCCTATGAGGTATCTGTTTCCCACAAGAAATACAGTTATTCACTTTTTCTGACATCCGGTTAAATACTGAGGCAAGAAAAAACCAAAATGTTCCCCAACGGGGTACTTCGCCAACTCTGATTCGGTCTGAAACTCCGACTTCAGAAAATTTCAGAACGCCAACCTGCACTCGCAAAACTGCTTCTGCATCGGACCATGCGGCAAAAAAGACTGAGGAAATGGCGTCGGTCATGCGCATTAGTACCCTGACGTACTGACGTCAGTCTAATGCGCCCTGACCGACGTCAGCCATATACTCTGGTATTCGGGCCGACTGGACAGCGGACTACCCAATAGTTAGGACTGCAGCAATGTGGAACGAAGAACATCCTGAAAATTCACGTAACTACATTTATTAACAAAAAAACAAAAAAAGTACAGTTTTGTACCTACCATAAATGTAGATGTTCGAGGATCCACATTGCTGCAGTCCTAACACTTGGGGTAGTCCGCTGTCCCAGTCGGCCCGAATACCAAAGTATATTGACGCCGGTCAAGGCGATTAGTCTGACGTCAGGACGTCAGGGTACAAATGCGCATGACCGACGTCATATCCTCAGTCTTTTCTTGCCCCAGATGTCAGAAGACCCTAAAAAGATAAGGCCAAAACCAAAAACACCAAACACTCCTGCACCAAAAATATGTACAATATATACAAAATTACAAGAGTATAACCTCACCCACACAACCACCCCTAAACACAGAGGGAAGGAGGGAGGGTATTGGACTGCAGCAATGTGGATCCTCGAACATCTACATTTATGGTAGGTACAAAACTGTACTATGTTCTTCATTCCACATTGCTGCAGTCCTAACACTTGGGTAGAATCCCAAAGCAGAGGTAAGGGAGGCTGGCAAATCATAAAGAAGCAGGAGCTGTCAACATGCCTTGCAAAATAGCTGTGGCAAAACCAGCCCTAGATTTAGAGTAGAGAGGAAGGTGGTAATGCTTAGAGAAAGTATGCACTGAACTCCAAGTAGCTGCCTCCAAAATATCCTTAGTTGCCACCCCCCTTAGAAATGCTGTTGAAGTGGCAGTAGCCCTAGTGGAATGAGGCCTAATCCCAGCTGGAATCTCCTTGCCATGATGGGAATAACAAAATGCAATGCAAAACCCAATCCACTTAGCCCTGCTTAAATAATAACGCAACTGCCTGTGTACATCTAAAGTGTGCAAAATCTTTTCCCCCTTATTTTGGGGATCTGCATAGAAAGTAGGCAAATGAATAGTTTGGTTTAAAGCCACACAAGAAACCACCTTAGGCATAAAGGAAGGATTAGTACGTAATGATACCCTATCCTTATGGAAAATCAAAAAAGGCTCTACCGCCATAAGGGCCTGCAATTCAGAAACCCTTCTTGCAGAAGTAATGGCCAACAAAAAAGCAGTCTTCCATGACAAGTATTTCAATTCAGCAGTAGCCGCAGGCTCAAAAGGTTGTAGAGTAAGCTTCTCCAACACAAAATTGAGATCCCAAGCAGGAGTAGGAGCTCTACGTGGGGGTCTTATATTCTTTGCCCTCTAAGAAATTGCTTGAACAAAGGATGAGAAAACAATGGTGGGTCACAATCATAGTGAGCTGAAATTGCTGCAGCATGAATCTTAATGGAAGAGAAAGACAAACCTTTGTCCAATAACTCAGTAAGATATTGAAGAGCCACACTCAAATTAGGCTCAGAAATCTCCAAATTCTTTGCTGCACTCCAAAATAAAAATCTCTTCCATTTTTCATGACACTTTCCTTGTACTAGGTCTTCTGGCTTCCATAATCACATTTAAAACTTGTTGAGGAAGTTGAGACCTGCTGTGTTTCAAAACAGAATATGCCAGGCTGTTAGATGAAGAGAGTGAAGCTTGACATTGAGCAGATGACCGTCCCTCTGAGACAACAGGTGTGGAATCAAAGGTAAAGGCCATGGAGGCTTCCTTACCAGACTCCTCAGTAATGGGTACCAGTGTTGCCGAGGCCAATCTGGAGCTATTAAAATCATCCTTGGCTTGTCTTGTCTTAACTTTAGGAGCACCTTTGGGAGAAGAGGCAGAGGTGGAAAGGCATACACATGAAGATTTTTCCAACTGAAAGAAAGAGCATCCACTTTCCAAGCTGTGTGATGAAACCTCTTTGTGCAAAACTTTGGCAGCTGGTGGTTTAGTGGAGAAGCGAACAGATCTATGTCTGGAGTTCCCCATGACACTGTCAATTTCCGAAATACATGAAGATCCAGTTTCCACTCGTGGGGATCCATGATTTGTCTGCTTAACACATCTGCTAAGGAGTTCTGTGCTCCCGGCAGAAACCTTGCCTGAAGAGTTAGTTGCAAGCTGAGCGCAGTCTCCCATAAAATCATTGCTTGCCTGCATAACGGGTAAGAATGTGTTCCCCCTTGTTTGTTGATGTACCACATGACAGTTGTGTTGTCTGTTAGAATCAACACCTGCCCTGGAAGAAGTAACTCCTTGAAAGCCATTAATGCAAACTGGACTGCTAACATCTCCTTCATGTTGATATGTAGATGCTGTAGTCTGGCAGGCCACTTGTCTTGTATCCACTTTCCATTTAGATGAGCTCCCCAAGCAATGTCTGAGGCATCTGTCGTTAGAATCTGACTCGCCTCTGGCCGGGTCACAGAGTCCCTTGTTTAGGTGACATTCCTGAGCCCACCACAAAAATTCCTGTTGAATGCAAGGTATTATTTGAATGACAGTGTCCAAATCCTGGCAGTGCTGTGTCCATACATTTTTGAGATACCATTGCAGCTTCCTCATATGCAGTTTGGGATTGGGAAGCACCAGAATACAAGATGCCATGAACCCTAAGGCTTGAAGGACTGTCCTTGCAGTCAGCCCGGACTGAAGAGATAGTTGATGGAAGTAAATGGAAAGATTCTTTTGTTTGTCCGGGGTTAAAAAGGCCATCTGGGCTGCTGTATTCAGTCTCACACCCAGAAAGCACATGTCTTGAGAGGGTACTAGACTGGACTTTATTTCGCTCACAGAATACCCTAGGCATCTTAGCACTGCTATCACATATTCCAAATGCTGTAAAAGGTCTTCCTTTTCTTGAGCCAGAATCAGGCAGTCGTCCAAGTAAGGATAGATTTGTATTCCTTTTAGCCTGAAGTAAGCTATCACTGGAGCCAGAACCTTTGTGAATACTCTGGGCGCAGTAGATAAGCCAAAGGGCAATGCAGAGAACTGATAATGGGAATTTCCAGCTTGAAAACGCAGATACTTCCTGCAACTTAGTCTGATAGGCACATGAAGGTAAGCCTCCTTGAGATCTAAAGTTACCATCCAGTGATCCTTGCCCAGCAGAGGTAAAAGCTGTTGTAACGTCAACATTTTGAACTTGGGAATGTCCAGATAAGTGTTGAGGATAGATAAATCCAAAATTGGTCTCCACGTGTTCCCCTTCTTTGGTACTAGGAACAGGCGAGAATAAAATCCTAGGCCCCTTTCTGGCACAGGAACCGGCTGAATGGCCCCTATTTGGAGTAACAGAGAAATTTGCTTGTGAGCCTCTTTTCTTTGTAGAGGAGGAATGTCTGGCATGCCTTTGAAAGGAGGCAAGGTATGGAAACAAAACCTGTAACCGTGGTAAATGATGTCCAATACCCATCTGTCTTGGGTAATTAAATCCCAATTTTCTTTGAAAAGAGCCAGCCTTCCTCCCAAAGGTGCTGCCAGACGAGAATGTACTGGCAGCTGAAAAGGCAGGTCATTGGGTCTGTTTACGAAAGGACTGACCCCTGCCCTCACCAGAAGACTGAGCAGGTGAACTCCCTGTTCTAGGCCTAAAAGAACCTTGAGCTCTGCCCCTACCACGTCTAGACCTACCCCTAGACTGGGAATCATAAGCAGGATATGTCCATCCCTTAGTAGGCCAATTTCTACTAAACTTCGGAGGCTGCACCTGCAAAAAATCTTTAACAGTCTGCATAGACTTAGCCTTGTCCTCCATTTTCTTTAAAACTGCTTCCACAGGCGAACCAAACAACACGTCAGACTGTAATGGAGCATCCAAAATCCTTGTCTTAACATGCTCAGCTAAATTCTGATCCCTCAACCAGGCGTGCCACGAAGAACAGAACCAGTGGCAGCCACCCTCGAGGAGGCCTGCACAGCATCAAAACCACATTGCAAGGAATGCTTACCCACCTGTTCAGACACATGAACTAAATCCTGCAACTCTTTACACTCAATACCTTCCGCCAGAGCATCCACCTTAGACTTCAATTGTGAAAGGAGATAATTTTGATATTTTAACATGTGAAACTGGCAATTCAACGCCTCATGGCTAAAGTGGAAGAAGTATACACTTTCTTTCCCCATCTATCCAAAGCCCTTGCCTCTATCAGGAGGAACAGGATTTTTAACAACAGAAGCCTTAACACCTTTAGGCCCCTGAGAGACAGTTTCGGTCTGCCCTAGGACTCTTAAAAGATACTTATGAGCTTCAGGCACCCTATAGTACCTATCTGGTTTAACTGGGGCAGGAGGCAAAGAATCAGGGTTCAGGGAAGCCTCTGCAAAACATCTTCCACCACATTCAGAACAGGAGGTATAGCTAAAGGCCTATGCTGGGGTAAAACAAAATTCCCTAAGCCTCTTCCTGGAATCAGAGAAATCTTGACCTTCCCATTTAAAATGCTCCCTCATGGAATGAAGAGTCTCTGAAAATGAAAAATCCTCAGGAGGAGAAGCTGAAGGAGTAGAATCATCCACATCAGAATCAGAATAAGGAGGATACTCCTGCAAGTCTTCAGCAAGACTCAGAAGCCTCCGAACACTGCTCAAAACTCTCAAACTCAGGTTCCACCCTAGGCCTCTTATCAGGAGGGGGCATAGAACCTCTAATCATAGTAATCAAATCTTCTGCCATTTTAAGCATATGTTTCTTAGGCAAAGATCCTGAAGAGCTAGGAGAAACCCCCACTGAAGTTAAACCTGGCCTGCCTCTCAAAGAAGCCTTGGAAACAGAAGGGAGGCCCTAACCACCTTAGGAAGAGAGGGAAGAACAGCCACCTGAGAAGCCCCTTCAGCCTGGCCTACCTCCTGAGAGGACACATCCTGTAACAGTAAAGTCTCTCCCTGAGACTCCAAAGAAACTCCTGGCAGAACCTCCGCTCCACTGAGTTTCTAAAGAACCGACGTCCGGGACTGACGGTTCTTCCAATCTAGGCTTTGCTGCTTTGTCCTTGCGCTTTTTGGACGAAGCGGCGCCGGAGCATCCGACGGCATTTTATAATTACAACGCTTCCCAAAACTAACCTGGCACAGTCTAACCTTCTCTTAATAGTGCGTTTGTTAAATCTAGCACAAGAGCGGCATCCAACAACGCCGTGCTCAGGCCCTAAACAAGGTATACACAAGGTATGGTAATCCCTATGAGGTATCTGTTTCCCACAAGAAATACAGTTATTTACTTTTTCTGACATCCGGTTGAATACTGAGGCAAGAAAAAACAAAATATTCCCCAACGGGGTACTTAGCCAACTTTGATTCGGTCTGAAACTCCGACTTCAGAAAATTTCAGAACGCCAACCTGCACTCGCAAAACTGCTTCTGCATCGGACCATGCGGCAAAAAAGACTGAGGATATGACGTCGGTCATGCGCATTTGTACCCTGACGTCCTGACGCCAGACTAATGCGCCTTGACCGACGTCAGCCATATACTTTGGTATTCGGGCCGACTGGGACAGCGGACTACCCCAAGTGTTAGGACTGCAGCAATGTGGAATGAAGAACATCATACAATTCCTTTCCTTAGCGCTTTCACCCATTCATATCATGGGTTTCATTAGAGTAAAGTCATAAAGAAGCAGCTACCATATATACTTAATGTTATCCAATCACAGTACATTGTTAATTTACAAATTTGTAAATTGAAAATTACCTAAAATAGAGCAGCAAACTTGAACAAAAACTTTTTCTTTAAACATTTTTTTGAATAGTTCTTTAAAAATATTTGCTGTTTAAATAATAATTCATGTTTACAAAAATGTTATACATAAAATAAAATATAATGCAGAAAATCAATATTGTCAAAAAGTGTTTTAAAGAACTATTCAAAACAGTTTTTAAAGAAAAAAAGTTTTTGTTCAAGTTTGCTGCTCTATTTTTGGTAATTTTCAATTTACAAATTTGTAAATAAACAATGTACTGTGATTGGATAACATTAAGTATATATGGTAGCTGCTTCTTTATGACCTTACTCTGATGAAACCCACGATATGAATGGGTGAAAGCGCTAAGGAAAGGAATTGTATGTTTTTTGTTAATAAATGTAGTTACGTGAATTTTCAGGTTGCGACTCACTTTATTATTTTTACGAGATTTACTGTGATGCCCAGGGACAGACAGCATGAGCAAGTAGTCTCTGGCTTGGATTAGCTGATGCCTCATGGGAGCAGTAAGGAGCCAACTGTCTAGGTAGAGAAACAAATGGAATCCTCAGAGCCTCAGGTAAGTTGCTACCATTGCCATGCATTTGGTGAATATTCAGGGGACAATGGTGAGATCAAAAGGCAGTGCTCTGAAGTGGTAATGATTGGCTCCCAGCCAGAAGAGCAGATATCTCCTGGACCACCTATTTTGATATGACAGCACGCATCCTTGAGATTTATCAAGCACATCCAAGTCATCCTTGTACAACTGTGACAGATTGGACTGAACTGTAAAAATTTGGAACATTGACTTCTTTACATATCCGTTCAACCTGCTTAGATCCAGAATGGGTCTTGGGTCCCCTGTCTTTTTAGAACCAAAAAGAAACAGGAGTATTTTCCAAAATCCTTTTTGTTCATCTGGTACCTCTTGGATGACTTTTTTGCAGCAGCAGTTGAATTTCCTGCACAGCCTGTTCCCTCTGATTGGGTGTCACGTTGGAGTTTGGAGGAAGAAGGGAAATGGGAATGTACTAACCTCTGGATATTATGCTTAGTACCCAGCGGTTTTGGTCAACTGGGTCCAGGCTTCTGGGTGCAAAGCCAGTCGTCCCCTGACTGCCTCCAGATACAGACAGTCGGGCAGAACTTCAGGAATGCTGGTACGGTGGGTCGGGAAAGGATTCCTTAAAAGCCCTGGTTCTGCAGACCCCCTCTGCCTCTAGGGTGGAGTCTACCATCAAACCCTCCCCCTTCTGGAGGAGGGTTCCCTGCGTGGGTCCTGGAATGGCCCTTGGGATTTGTGAAACCACATTTTCTTACATCCATGTTGGTTCCTTGAGAAGGACCTCTGGGATGTAAAAAATTTGATTCCAACAGAAAAAAAGGGTCTTCCTGTCCTTTTCTCTGCAAGTGAGAGTATTTCAGACAGCCCAAAAAGGGGCATCTATGAAGGACACCTTAACTCATTCACCCCGAGTGCCTTCTCATGGCGCCTGTGCCTTTAAGGCCGAGCGCGCCATGAGAAGATACAGTTTTCAAGCCATTCCCCCCAGAGTGCTTCTACAAGCGAGAGAAAGTGTATTGCTAATTTTTAGTGCAACTTAATGTAAAACACTCTGAAATCGTAACTAAATATGTAATTTGTCATATCTAGTTACGATTCAGTGTGTTTTAACATTAAGGTCACATTGAAGTTTTTGCAGAAAAATCATTTTAAAAAGTTCTTGCTAAGCAAGTGGTGGCAGCCAATCGGATTCTTGCATTCCGAGCCACCACTTGCATAACACCTCCACCCCATACCCAAGTTTCTTTTGTTCGCCCCTAATAAATAGTGGGTCCAGCAGCAGGTATTTTCTTCTTTTTGCGAAGAACTGGAGATTTGACCTGCTACTGGATTCTCTATTCACGGACCGCCATATAGGCAGTACTAGGAGTTCCCGTTCCGCCGCTAAAGTTTCGAGTTCCCGGTCAGCTCAGCAACTACCTTGTCTTTCTGCCGTTCCCAACCAAATTTGTGAGGTACTGTACTTGTTTTTTCCATAAACAGTTTTTCCTGTTTTTATTTATAACTGTTATACTGATTTAGGCATGGGTGCATGGGGCGCCAGCCAACCGCTTTTTAAACTTGCGTTTTTTTTTTTAAATAAGTTGTAACGCTTTTTTTGTAAAAGTTTTGTAGGTGGTGATGTTTCTGAGCCTTTTATTGTAAGAGAAGTACTGCTCCAGCATGTGTGCAAGTTATTGTGCTCGAAGCAGGGGCTCACCTCCGAGCGGCTGCTGACTTTTTTAGTTAAACATTTAGTACCCGGCGTATTGCAGAAAGGGCTGGAACAGAATTGGTGTGATTCGAGAACGACTTTTTTATTTTCGTGATTCTACACTGTAGATTCCGTTAGTGAAGTGTAGTTGGAATACTCCGGCAGTAAGAGTTTGGGTTTTTCGCGATGTTCCACTGTATACCGTTGTGGCGGTGTAACCGTCATGTTGAGGCGATCGATAAGCGCCACTGCTCATTGCAGGAGAAGATGCCACCACCACGGTGTTAAGAAGTATTTCTTTTTTTTTTTTATTTTTTTTATTATTAATGTTGAAGCCTTGTGGCAAGATGCAACCCACATTTTGGGAACCTCTGTTGTAGGTTATAGTTGTCCTTGTTGAGCTGTTTTTTTTCTTGGTTTTTGGTTTTCCGGTCCTGGACTGCCGTGACATATTCCATGTATACTCAGTTTGTGTTTGTGCTTATTTTTATTCGTGGGTTTTGTTTGATTTGGATGGCAGCTTCAGGATTGGATTCCACTCTGGATTAATTTTCCTTGTCGGATGTGGAAGGAAATGTAGTCGGCAACTTAACTTTATTGGTGCAACCGCTTACCCAACAAGTGGATTCCCTTCACAAAAAAGTGGATAGTTTGAGTGTAGGATTGCCTACATCTCAAACACCACCTAATTCTGGACAGCATATTATTGGCAGTGTGTATTCATCTATAGCAGGCAATATCTTGCCATTGAATCCAACAGAATCAAGAAGGGAGCCTGTCACATATGCAGTAGCAGTGCTAGCAGTGATGCCCCGAGTAGGTAACGATAGTGCGGCTAACGGTACTAATAACAATTCTGCTAGTAGAAGCATCGTTTTAAAAGACTGGTTGGATGCTCCAGTGTCATTTATAAATGATAGTATGGACCATTCTCGTATTAATATTGACCCTCCTAGATCTAATATTGTTGATCTACTGCTTATTGTACACACATAAAATCAATAGTCAAAGGCAATAAGAAAATTCAACAGAAGGGTATCATTGATGTTAAAAACAAGTATGGCATCAGTGCAGAATATCGTGTGCGAAGTAATCCGTAAAATAACAGCATTTGTTTTGGTAGACTATTAAGTGCTAATTTTCTTACTTTGCTAATTGTTAATGTCCTTGTCAGTATTCTAGTGTACCCCATGTAACTTTTGTC
Organism: Protopterus annectens; assembly: GCF_019279795.1. Classification (NCBI taxonomy): domain Eukaryota; kingdom Metazoa; phylum Chordata; order Ceratodontiformes; family Protopteridae; genus Protopterus; species Protopterus annectens. The sequence goes on along the minus strand of NC_056748.1, from coordinate 620,125,200 downwards.
ACTGCATACTGGCTACTTATTACTTTTAGGCCCTGTCCTGTGATTCAGAAAGGCTTACCACAATTTGGATGTATTAAATCAGATTCCTTAGTGCAGTAAGCCTTTCTGATTTAGTGCATCCTCACCCATCACTGTTTTTCTATTGTAGGGCTGTAGCACAGAAAGAAGTCTTTTTGGAGAAGCTGAATGCTAATGTAGCAGTCCAAGGGAGTGGCTGTTGCTAATTAACCATATGCTGTCCTTCAGAAGTGGTGGCAACTTGTGATTAATTCCGCAAAGTGTTTCACCTAATTCCTTTACTAAGTTAATTTTTTCTCCAAAAAGAAAAAGTGAAAACACATCTGTGTGTATGGTTGTGGATGTATTTGTCTGTGTGTGTAGGAGCATGAATGCAGTTGAATGTGTGTGTGTGTGTCTCTGTCTGTCACGTGGGGGGGCAACAGATGGCCACCCTGTATGAAGGTGTACGTGTGTGTTTCCGTGAGTGTGAGCAAGTGTATGGAGGCTTGTGTATGAATGCTAGGATGTGTGTGTGTGTGTGTGTGTGTGTGTGTGTGTGTGTGTGTGTGTCAGTGAGTGTGTGGGTATAGGTATGGGTGTGTTTGTTTCCATGAGTGTGAGAGTGTGTGTGGAGGCTTGTGTATGAATGCTAGGGTGTGTGTGCGTGCATTTGTGGGTATGTGTGGGTGTGTGTGTGTGTGTGTGTGAGTGTGTGGAGGCTTGTGTATGAATGCTAGGGTGTGTGTGCATATGTGTGTGCCTGCGTTTGTGGGTATGGGTGGGTGTGGGTATGTGTGTGTGTGTTTCCATGAGCGTGAGCGAATGTGTGGAGGCTTGTGTATGAATGTTAGGGGGTGTGTGTTTGTACATGGGTATATGAATGTTTGTATGTTTGTGGGTAGAAGGGTGCCTATACTACTGCGATATGTGTGCTGGTTGGGGGAGCAGTATAATGCAGTCAAGTCTGACAGTGCAGTGTTTGATTCAGAGACTTGGCAATGAGCTACTAATGAGATGTTTCTCCTTTCAACTTTACCACATCTCTAAATTAGAGATGTTCCTCTGTCGCCCAAATTGATCAACACATGTTGCTGGCAGAGTGAATCTCTTTGAATCGTGACACTATTTACCTAGTCCATTATTGCTGTCATTGGTATGCTTCTTTTATGTATGCTTTTATTTCTGTGTTTCTTTCTTTCTTCAATTAACTCTTATATGTCTTGCCAAAAGTAACCCTACTTGATGTGCCATGCCTGGAAGTATGAACCACAAGTGAATGTAAGAACTTAGCTGATATATTATACTAATGACTACAGTTTTATTGCTCATCCCACTACCCATCTGGTGTAGATAGCAAGGAGCTATATTAATTCTATATTAATCCTGCTCGCCCACCCCTTCTTTTGCTCACTTCATGAGTATTATAATTTGTAGGTTTTAGTTGTATGATTTCCTTCAAATCATTATCCTTCCTTGGCTTCATTTAACCTGTCAACACCCTTCACAATGTAAGAGATTACACTTTGTCTAAAAATCGTAAAGGAATTGCTGCTACTCACCAAAGTACGTGTGATAATAGCAACAAGCCACTACTCACCACAGTGCATGTGGTGTTAGAAATAAGCCGCTGCTCAGCAAAGTACATGTAGACATGGAAACGCATTAGATCCATGTAAAGCTTAGACTGATGAAAAAAATACCTATACATATATTTAAGCATATCGGAATAATGGCAGAAAAACAACATACATAAGCCCTTATCTGAAATCATTAACTTGTATTGTGCCTCTAGCTCTGACAGATCATATATATCTAGAAGCATCCTCCAAAAGGGCCTCATAGAAACAGACAACTGGTGTCAGAGCCATGGCCTCGAGCTAAACACCAAAAAGTGTATAGTCATTCCCTTTGGCAAAAACAAAGTGCCCACAAATTACCACATAGGTGGTAATCCATTAAGTACAGAAGAAGTAATTAGGGACCTGGGGACCCAAGTTGATAGCACTCTCTCATTTGACAAAAACGTGGCCAAAGTGGTTAGAAAAACATTTTATATAACCCACCTAATCATGAAGGGATTCACATCTAGATCAGGGGAGGTCATCGTGCCTCTTTACTCATCCCTCATCAGGCCCATAATTGAGTACAATGCCCCTTTTGGGATGTACCTTACCAGACACCTGCAGCAACTGGAAAGACCCCAAAAGTACCTTTCAGTCCCATTCTTCAGAGCCTTTGGGGGGTGATCTGTAAGCTGGGTTATGCCATCAAGGAATATTCTGTGTATAAATATAGAATTGTAATTTTTCGTTTTTTATTTATAAAGACTTGAAATGTTAATATATCATTATTGGAGGAACATTTGAATTCTGACACAGTGTTTATAAATATATCCATTAGGCTGGTTGAACATGTTATCTGTAAGTACTCAGATTTTTTTTCCATTTGGCTGTAATTGGTCTAGATGTTGCTGTAGTGTCTGGTACTGGAGTGAAAGTTAATTTTGTGTTTTATGCAAATGTTCCAAAACACTTGTAACTGTTTTCCAGTGGGATATGCCTTGACATCAGAAATGTGCACCCATTACAGCACTGCTTAGAAGTTGAGTTCCTTTTTTTTTAAACGGGTCTCTTAGAAATAGGCACTATTTACTGACATAATGATGTTTTCAGAAAATGCAACTTGGAGGATAACATTTAGAAAACCTTGGGACAGTGTTCTAATACCAGACAGAAAAAGATTAATGTTGGCTTTGGAGCTCACCCAAGTCTCTGATAAAACATGGCAGGAAATCATTAGCAGATATGTAGTCGGAGAGCTACTTGGTATATTGTAGAATTCTTGTATAATGAATAATGACGTGTGCTGTTAGACAAACCTAGGGTGAGACTTTCACATGTAAACATGATTTTAAGTGTTTAGGTTGCAGTCTTAAAACTTTCTTGTGGAATTTCTAAGTGCTGTACACAGTGGTCAATATTGGATGTTATTTTATCTGCTGATGAAGCTTTTTTTCCCATTTTATTAATTTGGGTAAGATAGAGCTCCAAGAGTCAGACGGATGGTACAAGCCCCCGTAGGGTTATAAACATGCATTAATCACCCTACAGAAACTGTGATATAGGAGATTTGCCAATGCCACCTTGTTCTACACAAAATAGTACAGCCCCCACCCTCTTTGTTTTCCTTCTGCTGCAATTGGATTTGACTGAATTCACTGAGGTGGTGTTTTTTGATACTGGTCATTGTGGTTACTTCACTAAATATGGAGTTATAAAAGATTTTTCCTTGAGATGTTATAATGGAGGATGGAAAGGATGTAGTTGTGGTACCTTGTGTGGTGGGTAAAGGGGAAGGAAATATGTTTGCCAATTTGTTAGTATGTGCAAGATCAGGGTTTCAAGTGGATCCTAATGAGATATTACCTTTATTTTCAACTGTATAAACAAGATTGGTTTAATCATATCGAAGGGGATGTTTCGTGAATTTAATTTCAGTTATGTATGTTGCATATTGAGACAGCAAACTTTAAATTTGAAAAGGCTTGCTCTGTAAAAATGGGTTAATAGCTATAATATTTTTGGGAGTGATTTTTTTACAAAGACTATATCCAGCTCAGTTTTCATTATGCTCAATTTGAATGTATTCCAGGTATTTTAGGTTATTGTAGGTGATGATACTTACACACGTGATTGTCCAGGGACTGACGTAAAAAAAAAAAAAAAACTGTTATTGACATTTTGTTAACCAGGTTAGTCCAGTTGAGCCAGGGGCCCATTTTCAGTGGACACCTGAGGAGAAAAGCTCTAGAAATAATACAAATAATTATGATATTTACAAAATATGAAAGTAGGGTCACAGAAACCTAGTACAAGTCCTGACAGCATGGAGCTGCCATATTTTTATGCATTTCTCCTGGCTTTGTCAGTCGCGTGGAATGTAGGTGGTACGAAGGGCACGGCAATATGTAAGTGTTGTAGTCTTTGACTATGGCCTTATAACAGATAATATATAGCAATATAGCAATATGTAAGTGTTGTACTATTTGACTATGGCCTTATAACAGATTGTGACTGTTGCATAACACCTGCAGAAGGTAATGTAATGAATGTTAACAATTATCACCTGTGTCTGGGCATGCATAACTTTGCAAGTCATTAGCACAGTGCACCATGCATAACTTTGCAAGTCATTAGCACAGTGCAGTTACAATATAGCTCTGAGTCATTGTCACTTTTCAGGTAAAACTGTCAGCAGCTGTCACTGTTATTCACATAAGCAGAAGTCGTTATCACATTGATGAATGCACGACTAACATTTTGCTCTTTCTCCACTTGCAGTGATTGCAATATACCCCCACCCCCTCCACACTACTTTCATATGTCTTGAATAAAATTTCAAGAAATATCAGCAGTCTAGGAGGAAAATTGTAGACATTACATCTTCAATTGCTGTTTTTCTTGAGACAGTGGCTAGAATAAGAGGCTTTGTGGTGTACTTTAAGAATAATTTGAGTATATATTATTACTGACTGCCTTGCATCCTCTCATTTGACAGAAAATCATAATTTTTTTTCAGTAAGGCAATGACAATATCCAAACTCATGTGTTGTATTTATTTGAGGCTATTCTGCACTGCGGTGGTAAATTATTTCCTTTGCTTTTGAACTATGAAGTCATTCTGTTACGTTATTTATTATAGTCTTTCTCTTTTTTATTTATCATTAAATATATAACTCCCTTTGTGAGTGAGATCTGTTTGGTGAGCTAAGTAGGGTGTGAAGTAGCTGGGGAGATATATATATATATATATATATATATGTAGGAGCATTGATAGTGAGTACCAGGATTTTCTTGTGTTTATGGTAATAATTTGTGGAGGGCTGACAAAGAACCTGCACCCACTATTGTTAGTTCTTTTATTTTCCTATGTGGCTGAATTTCCATCTTCTGTGGTTATCATCTTGAAAATAAAGTTCCATATATTGAGGTGTATTTTTTGCAAGGGATGTGGATACTACTGATTGGTGACTGGTAAAAATCGGTTTTGCTTGAGGCAAGACTTCAGGCCCTTCAGAAAATGTATGCTAATGTAAAAACGGTTAGTCTTATCAAATTTGTAAGTTGATATCACAATAAGAAAGTGAGATGTATGCATTATTATCATTGGTTTTGTATTATGAATCTTTAATGTTTTATAATGATTGATAAGTGAAGCAGTTGGGAGCATGCAGTACAGGACATTAGTGTTTCTTTTCATTTTAAATGCCCATAATAGACCTTTTGGTAATCTTGTAGAATAGGAGTGGTTTCAAACTTTCTGTGATCTGTTGTGCTTGTTCTGTAATAACCTGTTGGTGGTTTACTTGCAGTTGCAGTGCTTTGTATGGCTAGTTAGGGTCTTCCTGAAATGTATCTATAGTTTGTTGCTGAAGTAAAGTAAATGCATGCTATTTTCTCTATTGACTGGGTGGATTGGTGACCCAGCAGTACACCATTTTCTGGCTCAACCAGATGCCAACAGCAAAGTTTAGATCTCCATTACCAACTGTTTGGTATGTGCTAATTTTTTGAGATGAGTACCTTTATCTACTAAGGGTGGTCATTGTAGTGGTCTGTTGTAATCACTGTTTGCTTGCTTATAAATACTTCCGCAGATTGGTCATTAATAATTTGATTACTGGTGATATGGTGTTATAGGATCTTGAACTGCTTTTATACATGGCCTTCATTGTCTACTTTATATTTTTAGTTAACATAATAGAAATTGTATTTTTTTCAGTTTGGGCATGGTATTGGGCATTATATGATTGTAATAATGTTTGGTGTTGGGCATTAGATTAATTTAAAGTGCCTTTATTGGTCATAATACTAAGTTAGAGACTCTTTCAGTTTGTCTTCTTGTAAATTCTGTTCATCAATTATTCCAAATAGACTTTTGTGATGGCTTGCTTTTCTGGGGATACTGGGGATTGTTTGAGACTTTGCTGTACACACTGAATGATTTTGTTGGATTAGTTCTTTCATATAGCTTGCTCGCATAAAGCTGAAGTGTTAAATGGCTATCTACAGTATTATAGTCTCTGTAAGCTGCTGTAGGGGAGTTCGAGTCCTGTCAGTGAACTTTTCACTTTCGAGCATGATTCTGTGCACTAGTATCAAGTCTTCCAGCCCTGCCTCCTTGTGACTCATATGAGAAGATCTGTAGTTCCTATAGTCTCTGACCATATCCCTTACCTTCCATTGTACATCACTTTTCTGGTAGCTTTCTTCTGCATTCCTTCAATCAGTTTTCTTTGCAGAGACTGGTATGTGGAACTATTCATAATTCGCTCCACCTTGACTAAACCCCCAATTCCAGCGAAAAGCAACCCCAAAGCATGATACTGCCATGCCGTGTCAAAAGTAGTACACAACCAGTACTTTTTCAGAAATTCCTGCAGCTCCTTCACTATTGTTGTAGGTCTCTTGCCAGCCTCCTTGACGGTGATCGTGTTTTGCCTTTTCATTTTGTAGGGACGTCCAGTACTTTGTAACATCACTGTTGTGCCATATGAATTACTATGATCTTTGTCCTAACAGCCTTGGTAATTGCTATGTGTTATTACACCTGCACCCGGAATATAATGAATATAATGAATGGCAACTCAACAGATAATCTGATGCAATTTCCCACCTGCACGCAAGGTGTTTGTTTATGAATTTTTCCTGTTGGAACCAGGAAATGCTCCTAAATGGCATCTGGACTATTACAGAGGAAGGTCAACTGGCATGGTTTTGACATGTACTAGATACTGTGACATGGTTTTTGATTTTTACAGTGCACACAAGTGCCCATGAAATCCTGGATTTACATTTAAGCTGTTGAACTTGTCTATGATGCCAGAGTGGGGTATTGTGACAAAACCTTTAGCCAAGTCCAGGTATGCTGTATGGACTGCTTTGCCCTCTTCAATGGCTCTAGTGACTCACCTTTGTTGTAGAGGTGACTAGCTGTTCATGATTGAAAACAATTATGCATTTATACTGGGCATGAGTGTACTCTGTGCTGCAAGAGAAACACGCTCATTTCTAGACTCCCTGAAATGTGAATAAAGTCAGAGCATTATGGTTGCTGGTTAGTATCTTACCAGGGCATCTTTTTTAATCTTTTTTTAATAGATTTTTTTACCTGAATTTAGAGAAAGCCAGCTCACCTAAAAGTATTGTCACTTCTATTGTGACTTCTAGTGTTGCTGATGTGAGTGAGCAGAACGGTGCGGTTATAATACATTTATCATTTGTTTAGATACGAAGATCAGAAGTAAAGCTTACATGCATGTAGTGCAAACATTTTTTAGATTCAATTAAATTAAATTTCTAAAGGCTATACTGATCTGTTATTTTTTTCTTAATTTAATGTCTGTGTAAGAGTATTTAGCTATGCTAGTAAGTAGAAGTGCAGATTTTCACGTGCCTCTCTGCAGGTATATTACATCTGAATGTTGTATTGCATTGTGTTTTTCAGGTGTGATTTCAAGTGTAAAGCAACACAGCCACCATCCAAAGATGCCATCTGTTGAGGAGAAAGCAAGCAGCATTTACCTGTTGGGTGAAGAAACTGACTGTGATGGTTCTAGCAGTGGTTCAGACAATGGTATGCACCTTGATGTACCACATAATGCCAACCAGAGTGAGGATGATGATTATGACTCAGATGATGACATTCCACTCGCACGTCTGCGTGAAAAGGCCATTGCCTGTGATAAGGATGATGCTCCTGTGCCCGCCATTCCTGAAAGACCACTACCAGTTGCCAAAGCAGACCTGACCAGTAATTATGACAGTGACCAAGACAGTGAGGATGACGTGCCACTTGCACACCTAAGGAAGGTGCCCACACACAAGTTGGCCACACACTATGGCCACCAAGGGCATTCAGAGTATGACGCAGATGATGACATGCCTTTAACTGTGTTCACGAAAGCACCTGGTCTGACTGACACAGCTATGCAGTCCTCCACAGTGCATGGAACTGCAAGTGCTGATAAGGGTGTGGATGTGCCTTCGACTGTGCATGATGTGGGAAGTAGTCCACAGTTTGGTGATTGTGATGGAGATAATCCTCTAGATATGAGTCCAAGTAGCTCCTTGTCAGAGACTGATATGGGTGTGCCTCAGCAGGGAACATGTGTCAACAGTTCACTACCAACTGCAAGCAGTACAGTTGCTACTGGCATTGAGAGAGCATCATCTCTCAACCCTTCAGCCTTTCCCATTTCCAACTCTTCCTTGCGACCCAGTCAGGTACGCCGAGCATGCCCACCACGTAAAATCACGTGGGAAAAACATCTTCAAACTTTACACATTGAGGAATTTGTGGGGCCAGTAGGACCAATAGATCACTTGGGCTCAGATAGCACAGAGATGGACTTCCTGAATTTGATGTTCCCAGAGGAGCTATACACCTGTATTGCTAATGAAACCAATCGCTATGCTGCACAGAGGCAGGCCGCAGCAGGCAAGGTTGATCTGTGGTGGAGTCCTGTGTGCCCAGGAGGCATACGCACATTTCTAGGTGTCAGAATATACATGTCTATTGTACATGTTCCTGAATTGAGGCAGTACTGGGAAACGCACCATGTATATGGTCGCTTCCCAATAGCAGAGTACATGACCAGAGATAGGTTTGAAAAAATTCAGCAGTACTTCCACTGCAATGATAACAGCCTGAGCCTACCACATGGTGCTGTGGGTCATGACAAGCTACATCACGTCACGGCCAATACTGGATGCAGTACTTCATGCATGTAGGACACGATACAATGTGCATCGTGAGGTGGCTGTAGACGAAGCCATGGTTGGCTTCCGTGGGCTTGACATTTAGGCAGTTTATGCCTGGTAAGCCTGAGAGGTATGGCATTAAGGTTTGGGTGTTGGCAGACTCAACCAATGGGTATGTACGTGAATTCCAGGTATACACTGGAAAAACGGAGCAGAATACAGAGGTCGGGCTCGCACACAGAGTTGTAGTTGACTTAACTAGGGACTGATTGGCAAGAAGCATCACATTTACTTTGATAACTTCTTTACCTCTGTTCCACTAGCACAGCAATTGCTGAAGGATGATCTACACTGTTGTGGAACCATGCGCACCAATAGGTCAGGATGGCCTCTTACATTCAACAGACAGGCCATTGGAAAAGCAGCTCGAGGCTACTACAAGCAATTGCAGAGTGGACCACTGCTAGCTACTGAATGGAAGGATAGCAAACCAGTATTCCTCCTGTCAACTAACTGTAACCCAACCTTGCCAGTCTCCAGCACATACAGAAGAAAGCGTGATGGAATAAAGACATCAGTGCCATGTCCACCAGTTGTAAACATGTACAACAGTTACATGAATGGGGTGGACAGAGCAGATCAGCTGAGGACACAGTATCCCAGTGCCAGAAAGGCCCGCAAATGGTGGCTGTACTTGTTCTGGTTCTTATGGGATGTGGCCATTGTCAATGCTTTCATTATATTCCGTGAAAGTATCAGACATCAGCAACTATCACGTTCTGGACGTATTATTCCAGCAACACAGTTGCAGTTCCGAAGGAACCTAGGCTTGCATCTACTTGCCAGTTACACAAAGAAGAAACGATGCACTGAGATTACTGTCCCAGAGGCTGTGAGCAGATTTGAGCATGGCTCACACTTTCCAGTGAAATGGCATAAATCAAGATGCAAAAACTGTGCCAGCAAGGGTAAACGTGCTGAGCCATCATGGGGATGTCCAACTTGCAAGGTCAACCTGTGTGTTGAATGGTTTGGAGAGTACCATGGCCATAAATCTCTCCCATAGTGCTGTGGGCCTTGAGTGTGCCACTGATGTAATGGTTCCCTCAGGCAAAGGCCACATGCAAAAAAACACAGCCTGGGTCAGTCTAGGCCTTTACATTAGCTCCTCCTTCGCCCATTGCAGAAAGGACACATGTAAATGGAAGAGGCAGAGGTAAAGCAGAGTGCCTCAACTGCATTTTCAGTGTACATGTGCTCTTTCTGTGCCCCCTTGTGAGTTAGCAGCCAAGCCCTTCAGCAACAATGCCAGGAAGGTCCCTCTTCACTTTTGTTTTGCCAACTGCTCTTAGGTTGGTGGGTGCATCACAGGGGGCATACCCAGCCAGCATGGATCTTGTGATCCACCGGGATTGCACTTGGGAACCTGGAGACTCTACAGCACAGTTCCATAGTGCTGCTGTCCTCGGTAAGCATGGGCTTGGGTGTGCCACTGTGATGTACTGCAAAAACATGCAAAAAGACACAGCCTGGGTCAGTCTTGGTCTTTTGACATGTTGCCTTGATGTAGCTCTCCCCTCAGTCTCCCTCCTTTCCGGTAGGTCAGGACAGCAATTAGTGAGTTACTTCAGTCCCTCATCCCTTAGGTCCATTGCTGAATGGGCACATGTAAAGAGAAAAGGCAGAGATAAGGCAGACTGCTGGCACTGAAGGAGGTCATGAGACCATAGTATCAGCAGTCTGAGTGGGCAGCCGGCACAGCTATGGGACACTACAGATAACCAACATCTGGAGCCCCATGCCTGTCCTTGGCATATTAGTGGAGCGGCGGTCCTTACCCTGCTTTTTCTCTTTACATGTGCCCTGGCTGTGCACCCTTGTCAGTGTCCACCCATGCTTTATTTCAGATAAGGTAAGACTGTCTTCTGCTGTTCTGGGAGTCACTGGAAAGGGAGCAGCCAAAAACCTTACGCTGTCCCATCGCCGAATATTGTGTTGCTGGGTGCATCACAGGGGGCATACCCAGCCAGCATGGATCTTGTGATCCACCCGGATCGCACTTGGGAACCTGGAGACTCTACAGCACAGTCCCATAGTGCTGCTGTCCTCGGTAAGCATGGGCTTGGGTGTGCCACTGTGATGTACTGCAAAAACATGCAAAAAGACACAGCCTGGGTCAGTCTTGGTCTTTTGACATGTTGCCTTGATGTAGCTCTCCCCTCAGTCTCCCTCCCTTCCGGTAGGTCAGGACAGCAATTAGTGAGTTACTTCAGTCCCTCATCCCTTAGGTCCATTGCTGAATGGGCACATGTAAAGAGAAAAGGCAGAGGTAAGGCAGACTGCTGGCACTGAAGGAGGTCATGAGACCATAGTGGTATCAGCAGTCTGAGTGGGCAGCCGGCACAGCTATGGGACACTACAGATAACCAACATCTAGAGCCCCATATTAGTGGAGCGGCGGTCCTTACCCTGCTTTTTCTCTTTACATGTGCTCTGGCTGTGCACCCTTGTCAGTGTCCACCCATGCTTTATTTCAGATAAGGTAAGACTGTCTTCTGCTGTTCTGGGAGTCACTGGAAAGGGAGCAGCCAAAAACCTTACGCTGTCCCATCGCCGAATATTGTGTTGCTGGGTGCATCACAGGGGGCATACCCAGCCAGCATGGATCTTGTGATCCACCCGGATCGCACTTGGGAACCTGGAGACTCTACAGCACAGTCCCATAGTGCTGCTGTCCTCGGTAAGCATGGGCTTGGGTGTGCCACTGTGATGTATTGCAAAACATGCAAAAGACACAGCCTGGGTCAGTCTTGGTCTTTTGACATGTTGCCTTGATGTAGCTCTCCTCAGTCTCCCTCCTTCCGGTAGGTCAGGACAGCAATTAGTGAGTTACTTCAGTCCCTCATCCCTTAGGTCCATTGCTGAATGGGCACATGTAAAGAGAAAAGGCAGAGGTAAGGCAGACTGCTGGCACTGAAGGAGGTCATGAGACCATAGTGGTATCAGCAGTCTGAGTGGGCAGCCGGCACAGCTATGGGACACTACAGATAACCAACATCTGGAGCCCCATGCCTGTCCTTGGCATATTAGTGGAGCGGCGGTCCTTACCCTGCTTTTTCTCTTTACATGTGCCCTGGCTGTGCACCCTTGTCAGTGTCCACCCATGCTTTATTTCAGATGAGGTAAGACTGGAAGGGAAGATGTTCACTGGTTCAGAAGGGATGGCATTCACCTAACTGAGGAGGGCATTGCATTCTTCTTGACCAACCTCCACAATGGCGTGAGGAGAGCCCTGCATGATTGTGAGAAGAATGGAAAACACCCATGACCAAGCTGGACCAGTATAGTAAGTAAAACAGTATTATGAAATGTGTTATGTAAAATTTATTTCTCTGAGCTTGGCAAATAACTGTTATGGAAATTATGATTTTTTTTTCATATTTTGGTAAATAACTTTGCAAGGGAGCATCTGAATGTGCCAAGTAATATCTCATTTTGAAGACAGTATTGCTGGTTCTAATATGGTAAATGAATTGTGACAGTATGTTTGACACATGTGCAGATATCAAAGTTTGTTTGAGACTAATGGTTATGGAAATTATAATTTTTTTCATATTTTGGTAAATAACTTTGCAAGGGAGCATATGAATGTGCTAAGTAATACCTCATTTTGAAAAGATTATTTATAGTTCTAACATGGTAAAAGAATGGTACCTGTATGTTGTACTCATAGGCAGATAACAGAGTTTGTTTCTGACTTAGGTTATGGAAATTATGATTTTTTTCATATTTTGGTAAATAACTTTGCAAGGGAGCATCTGAATGTGCCAAGTAATATCTCATTTTGAAGACAGTATTGCTGGTTCTAATATGGTAAAAGAATTGTGCCAGTATGTTTGACACATGTGCAGAAATCAAAGTTTGTTTGAGACTTATGGTTATGGAAATTATGATTTTTTTCATATTTTGGTAAATAACTTTGCAAGGGAGCATCTGAATGTGCTAAGTAATACCTCATTTTGAAAAGATTATTTATAGTTCTAACATGGTAAAAGAATGGTACCTGTATGTTGTACTCATTGGCAGATATCAAAGTTTGTTTCTGACTTAGGTTATGGAAATTATGATTTTTTTCATATTTTGGTAAATAACTTTGCAAGGGAGCACCACATTGTGTGAAGTAATGCATCATTTTGAAGACAGTGTTACTCCTTACAACATGGTAAAAGAACTGTGTCTAGGCACTGTACACACGTACAGATATTACAGTTTGTTTAGTCTTGTACAAATATGAAAATTATACATTTGCAATACTTCTCATTATTATGCCCATATCTTTGCGAGGGAGCAAGGTAATCACACAAATGATGCGTCATTTTGAAGCTGACATTCAGATGCACAACTTCTACACTGATATGTAGGCTCTGTCTGTTACAGGTGATGAGATATTATGCTTTGTTTATTTATCAATTATGAGAAATAATATACTAATCATATTTCTGTGAATATCTCATGAAAGGAGTGTCACACAGTTATGGTTAAAGTATCATTTTAAAGCTGACATTCATACTAACAAATTAAATTCAAATTGTATGGGTCTGCATGGTACATAGACCAAGATATTGTGCTTTGCTTTTCCAAAAAATTAAAAAATTGCACAATATCAGCATTCCTTGCCAAATATTTCATTATGACTTTGATATGCACTATCAACATTTACACTGTTGGAAAGGTCAGTGTCTGCTGAACAACTTTCGCGTTTACACTTTTAGTGTAGCTCTTATAGTTAAAGAGTTATGAGCATTTGTTTTCTGTATAGTATTACAAATGGATTTTCTGAAAATGAGCTCAGGCTGCTCTGTTGTTCCTATGGTGGAATTCAGCAGGCAGCTTTTCCTGAGCTGCTCTGGAGTGAATGAGTTAAAGGGTGCCACAAAATGACACAGCTTCATCCCAGCATTTCTCCTTAGGGAAAGTCCTGAACCGGCAGCTTCGTAAGGTACCCTCCGTGGTATGGGAGCTCAACCTCACTGATGAATTTGCAACAGATGACAGGGTGGGTCAGCTTGGGAGAAATTTTCCTAAATTCCTCTGCAGGAATGGACTCAGAGAGAAAGTTCCTTGATCAGATCTCTCTGAAGCAGAGTAAAATGAGCGAGACAGTTCAATGACCTCTGCGCGAATGTAGCAGAGGCATAAATGCGCTTCCTGATTCTGTCCAATGCTCTAGACTCCTTGTCAGGCAGATGGACACTGGCAGATTTCTGCCAGCTCTTTTTTACTAGCTGCCACCACCACCACAATGGTATCAAATACAGGACCCTTACTCCAGGGTTTTCTATCTGCAGGGGCTACCAGAAACCTACTGGATCATTTAGGTATGGGCTCTATGGTGTCCAGTTTGTTCTGTGCCTGGCAGTACACTGGGTTTCTTGCGGGGTGGGGGGGCCCAGAACGTAGATGGGCCCGGCCCGAACACCTCCAGAACTGACTCCTCAGAGGAAGGAGGTTGGGCAGACAACCCACCTTTCTACTTTAAGCTAAAAAAAGTACTCTCCAAAGCTAAGAATACAGTATCCATGGGACCAGACGACATCCCAGGCTGTGCACTACATGAACGACAAAATGAGCTGGCACCTCACCTAAGTGTCATTTAATCAGCCTCACCTCAGGCTTCATGCCCACTGAGTGGCACAAAGCTACAGTTATCCCACTCCACAAGGGGGGATCCACCTTGGATTCCAGGAACTACTGCCCAATCAGTCTGACAAGCCTGACCTGCAAGGCCATGGAACTTATAAACAAAGACATTGGCAACCTTCAAACACTGGACCCCTCGCAGTTTGGGTTCGTGAAGGGCCGATCTTGTCTCCTGAACCTGAATGACTTCTTCGAATCAGTCTCCAGAACCGTGGACAAGGGTAAGGTGGTCCACACAGCCTATCTGTATCTTGCCAAGGTCTTCAACACCATCCCCCACTCTAGAATCATAAACTTACTAAGCTGGGCATTAATCCCTACGTCACTCGATGGGTTGCCAACTGGCTTACTGACAGAACCCACACTGTAAAAGTAGCAGACTCCAAATCCAGCTCTAGAAAAGTGACAAGTAGAGTACCTCAGGGTTCAGTCTTGGAACCGCTCTTGTTTGGCATCTACTTCTCTGAAGTACAGGCCAATACTAGGGGACTCTGGCTAACAAAGTTCACAGAGGACTGCAAACTGGGAGCCATTACTGAATCCACAAATTATGTGGATATTCTACAAAGGGGCCTTACAGAAACAGATGCTTGGTGCTAGAGCCATGGGCTCAAGCTCAATGCCAAGAAATGTATAGTTATCCCCTTTGGGAAAAAACATGTACCCATGAATTTCCAAATAGGTGGCAGTACACTAAACACCGAAACTGTGATAAGAGACTTAGGGACACAGGTGGACAGTTGTCTCACCTTCGATAACCACATCGCCACAACAGTCTGGAAATCCTTCTATGTGGCATACCTCATCACTAAGGGCTTTTCATCTAGAAAAATGGAGGTCATTGTCCCACTGTACTCATCCGTCATTACACCCATTATAGAATACAACGCCCCGTTTGGTATGTACCTCTCAAGACATCTGCAATAACTGGAAAGGCCGCAGAAATACCTCACTAAAAGAATCACAGGCCTAAAACAGATGCTCTATGCTGACCGTCTAAAAAAACTCCACCTATACTCTGTCGCATATCGTCTACTCAGAGGCGATCTCTGCTTAACATACAAGGCCATGTCAAACCCAGAGCTGTTGGACATGCTACATTTAAAGAAATCCCAATCCCTCAGAGACGCACGTTCCAGGGATCTAAACCTCGTCATCACAATGAACAAAACATGCTGGAGGGATAGGTTCCTGACCCAGAGACTCCCTAGACTCTGGAATAGACTGCCTATACATGTCAAGCAGAACACCTCTTTGGCCATCTTCAAAAGGAACCTTGATGATTGGATGGGAAATGGGAAATTCACCGCGGGGATCACGTCAGTCACCCTGCTAGACATGGGTCCAGGGAAGTAAATACTGCGGAAAGAAATAGCCAGGGAATTGTTATGGCTAGGCTTGTATAGGCCCTAGGGCCGATAGCCTAGTACCAACCTATGAACCTATATGTCCCCAAAGGAGATGTCTTCTGGTGGTGATCGGGGGATCCTTCCCCCTCATTGAAGTCAGTCCCTTCAGAGACTCCAGTGGGGAGTCAATGTGCCGCCTTTTGCACATCGTCTATTGACAGAATTCCTCAGAGGGGCTCCCTGGGGAAGTGTTGGAAGAAGGGGATCCCTTCCTCACCAGGGAGTTCTTGGAGGCTGTTCAGGACAGGAAGACTCATGGCAAAATGAATGGGCTCAAGATCTGGATCCAACGAGGGTATAGGAGTGGCTCCAGGAACATGTGGTGTCAGATCTCCAACTCTGGAGAAAACCCTCTCCACAATCTGAAAGGCCGACTGACTTGGCTGTAGAACAAGGCATGTATATGTACCTTTAAGAAGCATTTCCAGATGTAGCATGTGCATATAAATAGTGAGCAAATGCAGGCAGCAGTGCCATTTTGAGAGAACAGCCAGAGTGTTAACATGTGTGAATGTGGTAGTCAGTTTATAAGTTTAAGTTACAAAGCCACATTCCTGATGTGTTTGTGTGCAACAAAGCTGCTTGAACTGAACCCACAAATAATCATCCGTTTTATCCTGACCAGACGAGCGACATCAAAGAAGCCTAAACCACTGTGGAAAACAATCAGGACTCACGAAGTGTAGAAGGGACCACACCCAAACTGTTGAGTGCTGAGATCTAGCAATCCGCTTTCCAATGTTAAGCACCCAAGCAATGTAAGCGCGCCTTGTGGGCATCCTGGTTTGGGATTTTATGTCCACAAGAAGTGCAGCGCTTGAACCCAGGTGAAGGCTCGTCAGCCATGACCAGAAAAAAAGAAAAAAAATGTCAAAACACCAACTGTCAAAATTCAGCCAACATAGGGCCACGGGCAGAAAAAAAAGAGCTTAACTACAGAAACTACTACAGGTAAGCAAATAGATAAAGGTTTAAATTAAACTAGTTTAAATATACTTTGAAGGAAAAAAATTAAACTAACTTTTAATTTTTAACTTTTTTTTTCTTTTTTACAGAGGGGGAAAGTCACACACATGCACTCTAGCAAGAAAGAATTAATGGAGGGAAGACTTACAGAAGAAACTGTGAAGGACTAACCACAAATATGAAGAAAAAGCAATCCCCACCTTGAGAGCACAAGATCAGTATGCTGAAGTGGCAAACGAGATCTGAGGTATTTGGGTGGATGTAAGGGATTACGGGCAAGTGGCAGACACATCGAGCAGATCCTCATAAATGGATGTTTCACAAGGAGTTCTTCCTGGACATTGCACATCAGAAAGGTACTCCTCAAATACATCTCTGTCTTCCCATAGAAAAGACAACTCGGCAAGTTCTGCTCCAGGCTGCCAAGCCCTCTGGCATGGAAAAAGAATGTCGTGTCCTTCTCTTGGATAGAGATAGTTCCTTATGCAATACCACCTTACTCTTCTGCCAAAGGTCCTACACAGGAGTTTGTTGGACAGGCCGAATATTTTGCTGGTGAGTCTCTTTTGGCATACAGCATGGGTTTCCCCCTTTTTATTTTCACCTTTCCAATTGCAATAATCACACCTTACCTCACAAGATGGACTTGTTCACATTGGGTAATGGGGTCATGGGGTTGCAATTCCTTTAAATAACTTTTTCTAAGGATGTGTTTTAGATTTTACAGCAGACTAGAAAACCAAATACAATCTTGCATTTCTAAATGGAAAAAAAATCCTTTACGATGCAAGAAACAAACAGGGCCCCTTTGCTGAGGGAATTTCTTTTGTTCTTTCACATCTGTGAAAATTGCTCAACTCTGGTCTGCATTATTCTTCTATTAAAGCCCATTTGCAGCCATTCCTGCTCGTCTGGGTTTAGATCACATCTTTCTTCTAGATTTGAGGTCAAGCAAGTTTTGAAAGGCATCCTTTACATTAGACCTGTAAAAAAAAGCCTATTTCTCCTCCTTGTGACCTGAATTATGCTCTAGAAAAGTTAATATAGCCACCCTTTGAACCTGCAGCCAGTATATTAAAATTTTGTACTTGGAAAACAGTAGTTAGTGTCAACGACTTCTGGCTAGAATGTCTGAACTGCATGTGATTATGGTAGTTTCACTCCTCTTGGTTTTTCATACTGATAGAGTTACTTCTCAGGACTAGTCCATCTTTTATGCCTCAGGTAGTTAATGACTTCTCTTTAAATCAGTCTTTCAATCTTCCATTCTTTTCCCCCTCCCTACCTCAGAATAAGTTTGAGAGGATTCTTCATTCTCTGGGTTTGCATAGGCAGTTCAGATTTCACCTAGACAAGACTAAGGACTTCAGGGAATCTGAGCAAGTTTTGCTTCTTTTCACAATAAGATGCTTGGTTTGCCAGTTTCCAAGTAAACCATTTCTTCTTGGATTTCTAAAGCAATTTCTTTTTGTATTGGTCATCATGGGAATCAGCTTTCTTCCTCAGTTACAGCCCATTCAACTAGGGTGGTTTCAAGGGCTTAGATACCAGGTCAGTTCCAGAACCAGCTATTTGGTCTTCTGTTCATACTTTTACTAAATATAAGTAGGATGTGCTTTCTAGGGCCACAGCAGGTTTTGCCAAGCCCATCATCAAAAGTATTTTGAACTGTTCTTCAGTTTCTCCTTTCGCTGCTGTCTCACTTAAGCAGCTTTAGTACTCTCCCACATGTATACTACTGTCCTACTGTTGCAATATACCACCCCTCCCCTTTTTTTTTTGCTAGCCGATGGGTATGATTTTTTTTCCTCGTCTTGACAGACATATTCATTTATGTACAACTACATCTCTTTCTGTTCCATTTGTCTCATGGGGTAAAGTTAGTTCTGAAATTTTTCTCATGCGTACATCCCTTATGTATCCCTCTCCTTCAGGCTTAAGCCATACACTGGACGTATGGTGTATGGAAAGGCCCAGGTTTTGATATGCTGGCCAGATGTACAGCTACCCTTAGAAGGGTACCCGAATTGTAAGGAATACTTCAAAATTTATCTCTGAAGGGCCTCAATACATCCAAAACAATGTTTAGGTAAAGAAGTGAAGTTTAGAGGAAGACAGGAAGTCAGCAATTTATGTAGTGATGGAGCGAATGACAGTTATAAAGAAAGAAAACTTATCTAATGCATAAAAATGTCAGTATGGTACATTTTCTTTTCCATTAATGTATGTGTGCCTATGACAAGTGAGTGCATATTATTTGTCAGGTGATATACAGGGCAATGTAGAATATCACAGCTCCAGTCAGAAAACTGCAGCTCCAGTATTTTAGAGTAACCACAATGCTGTTTTAAACACGAGTGCTCCATCTGATAAAAAGCAAAGCATAATGTCACACACAAAGTGTAACACAAAATGTCTGCCTCGGCTGCCGCCGCTCTCCAGCACATTACAATTCTACATGAAAACAAGTTCTGCCTAGCTCTTATTACCACAGAACAAGGTTGTCACCTAGCAAAGAGTTCAAAGTGGGACACAATGGAAAAGGCCATGACAATAATGTCACAACTGGGTATGTCCAGAAAAATAATGCAAGGTGGGAAATACCTTACATAAAGATTTAATTTTACACATCACTGCACTTATTACAAAGCCAAACAATACTGGCCCAAGCATAAAACCCCTTTATTACTCCATTCATCAATTGAATTATGTCCCCTCCTACATAAAAAATCAAATGTGCTGAAGACTTTTTATACATACTCTTAACATCTTCACAAACTGATTAAATCCATAACCACTATTTCAAACATTTAAGCTTATCCTGTAAAACCTATTTTCGTTGTCAAATATATTTCTGTCTGTATTAATACTGTCCACAACTCCACTCTGCCTCAAGATAAAATTTCATATTCATATTTTATATATATATATATATATATATATATATATATATATATATATATATATATATATATATATATATATAGTGTGTGTGAGTGTGTGGCTGTATTAAATAATTTTAAAACCATTCCAATTATCTACCACACATTCTTAAAAACAATATTTTAAAACAATTTTAAATCACAGTTTAAAATTACAACTGCGTTCTGCAATTTCTTAAATCCCTAAAATACTTTTTTCACACAACTCTTCTTACCACTTACTTTACTTATTCATTACGCTGACAGGCCTCTTGTAGCATTCACTACACACCTTAATTACATTCTTCCTAGATATTTTATTTAACGACTACTACTCGCTTCCCCCTCCGTCATACCAAAAAGAACTCCTGACTGTTTGCTATACTGTTGCTCCTGCATGTCTTCCAAGTTACTACACTGCTTCATCTAGGACTACTCGATGATGAGATAAGAATATGCTTTAACATACAACTGCAGTGGTGGTGCTGCGGTAGCGTTGTCGCCTCACAGCAAGATGTCCTGTTTGATTCTCAGAGCGTCTTCTGTGTGGAGACATGCGTGAATGGGCGTACCTTCGTTGAAGGTTGTGCATCAGGGCTGGCAACTCGGCACGTAAAAATCTACTGCCAATCATTAGCGGACTGGTGTTCCGCTGTGGCGACTCCTAACCGGGAAAAGCCGAAAGACACAAGATACAACAACCCAGTTTACGTTTTCAGATTAACTCTCACAATCCTTCTGTCCAACAGAAAGTTCATAATGTCTGTTGTGCTCCTTGTTTTTGCAACACCAAAACTGCCTCACTGTTCATTATGTGTATTTTCTACTTTCTTAAATGTAATCAATACCCCCCCTCACACTGTGCACATCAGTATGCATTGTTGTATATGCTGCCCATGGAAGCGGTGTACTTCTCCGAAAAGAAGAAAAAGTTTTAAACAAAACTCCAATGTCGGTCATTATAAATGTGTTAAGGAATCCAATCTTAGGCAATTCATACCTAATAGCAGTATCCACCAGTTTATAAATTAATGATCTGACATATCTGCTAAACAGTTTACACGCTTCAGTTTTAAAAGGAATCATCTCTGGGATACAACTCAAAGATTACTGTGGTAATGTACCTCATGGTGCCTGTGTAATTCAGTCAACAATATCACCCTTTAGC